>NC_085140.1:129402442-129702442 GCF_024139115.2 Armigeres subalbatus
TTGGAGCATAGCGCGTCAGTCACACTCGCATTCAAACGAAAGCATACGCCACATTTTGGAGGTCCTTTCTAGGTTCGTAGCACACTTACACAATGAGACGATCACAAGAGGAGCAAATGTTTTGGCCAGCCGGAAGACCATTGGTAGCCGCTGGTGGTTTGTCGACCGGAGCGCTGACGTGCTTTGTGACGACGTTGGTGGTTTGTTGCAGTTGTTGTTGTTGTTGCTGCTGTTGCAGATGATACTGTTGTTGTTGTTGTTGTTGTTGCTGTTGTGACTGCTGTTGTTGGTGGTGATGCTGAATTTGTTGCTGCGACTGTTGATGATGCTGCTGCTGTTGATGTTGATGGTGGGCTAATGGTTGTAGGGTTAGTAAATTGACTATAGGGATTAGATGTGTATCGGCTGAGTGTTATGAGTATTATTGAGTTATTCAAGCTTTAAACCAGAAGTTTTTAAAATACGATAGATACAATTTCATGAACTTTTAGAGTGTTTAGAGAAGTATAATAAATATCAGACCAGGGGCTCCAACCCTCTGATCTATGAAAGTTCATTGGCTGTCTTGAATCGTAAGCTAGTAAGTAGTACGCACATCTAACGAATAAAGTAGAAGAACAAAGAGGTTTTGATGTAACATGAACTCGTTTAAGGCGAATATATTTCTCAAGGCGATGCCATTGTTTTTTTTTTTTTTCAATGTTTATGTCTTCTGTTTGACGGTAAATTGAAGTCATAAATTTCCAAGGAAGTTCATAAGACTTTCCCATTAACATTTTAGAAAATAACCATTAAAAATCACGAAGAGGTCCAAAGAAAGTTGTGAAGACGTTGCTGCATACTTTAATTGTTTTGCTGACCTCAACAACATTTCTGCCGAGATTCCAAAGGCCGATTTGTTTTCCGAAATTCGGTAATTCTTTTACCGAAATTTCGTCAATATTTTAACGAATTTCGGAAAAGTTGATTTTTCACCGAGATCTCGGTAATTATTCTCATGACAAGGTTTACCTAAATCTCGGTAAAATTTTTACCGTAGACATTTGTATTTTACCGTAGATGGGATAAATTTCCAGTTGATACTCAAAAAGAAAAAAAATATGAGAGAAATGAAATTAAATTCGCCGAAAAAATCTGCCATGAAATATCGACAGAATTGATTCGAAAGAATTGGAATTGGAACTTTGGAAATAATTCTTATGCAAAACAGAAGACATGTCCAGAAAAAAAAATGAAAAAAAAAATCCGCGAAGGAATGGAGGAATCTGTAGGCATTTTGGAATAATTTCATGAGGAAATTCAGAAGAATGTCCCGAGGATCTCCAAGAGAATATTCCGAAGAAATTCTGAAGAGTATTCAGAAGAAATTTTGGAAAGCTTTCCGAAAAAATCGGGAGTATGCCTCGAGGAAATTCGGGAGAGTTTTGCAAAGAAATTCTGGTGATTATTCCGCGAAAATTTGAGAGAGTGTCCCGAGGATCTCCAGGAGAAATTTTGCGAGGAAATTTGGAATAATTTTCACATGAAATTCGGAAATTTTCTTAAGAAATTCGGATCAATTTCCCGAGGAAACTCGAAACATTTTTTCGAGAGAATTTGTAACAATTTTCCGAGAACACTGATAATGGTTTCCTGTAGAAATATGAAATAATTCCACAAAGAAATTTGGGATAATGTCCCAAGGAACAACGGAAAAATCTCCCGAGGGAATTCGGAAGAATGTTCAGAAAAAATCCGAGAGAGCTTTTCGTGGAAATTTTGGAATTTTTCCCTAGGAAATTCAGAAGAATTTCCCGAGGAATTCAAAAGAATTATTTCCAAGGAAATTCCGCAGTATTTCTTTTTTTAAATTCAGTTGATCGCTCCGAGAAAACTCGGAGGAATGTCCAGAGGAAATTTGAGAGACTTTTCGAGGCAATTCGTCCCAAGGAAATTCGCAAAAACTTTCGTAGAAAATTTGGAAGAATTTCCCAAGAATATTTGAGAGAACTTTCCGAGGAAATTTGGAAATGTCCAGAGGAAATTCATGAAAACTTCCCTTGAAAATTTTGAAGAAAAAGCGTGAGAGCTTCTGCAGATAATCTAGGACAGTGTCCCGAGGACATTCGGAAGAATTACCCGAGGGTGTTTAAGAGAATTTCTCGAGGGAATTTGAAAAAAAAAATCGTGGAATCTTTGGAAATTAAACAATAAAAAATAGACACTTAGAATTATATTTTTAAATACATCAGAATCTCAGAACAACGTATCTAATACCGCATTGCAGAAAAATATGTTTGGTTGGCCCCAATTCATTGGCAAGCGTTATTGATTGATACCGAAAAAAATCTGAACTCAGCAAGTGTGAATGACATGTTTACTGAAGTGAAGAAGAAAGCTGTTCAAAAACCACATGAAGCGTCGACAAATTTGACTACGTGCTTCTACTGATGGTGTATTCCTTATTTCGAGCACGTGGTTTATGAATAAACCGTAAAGCCACTTACCCGTTGCCAAAAATTTCGCTCGAAATAAATGCTTCCAAAAGTCCATGAAATTTATTGAACTGCTGCCAGAAACCTGACAGTCTTTCATTAGTATTCCCTTGTATCTCGTGTGTTCCAACAAATCCAACAGAAACATTCATTATGGTTTAGCATTGATCTAGATGACTCGGTTGGTTAATGCGGTTAGGTTGTGTTATTTGATAGAAAGCCAAAGAAAAATCGCATTCACACAAGCAATGGCACATTTATTAGAGTGCGCGCCATGTCTAATGAATGAACCCACGTGCGCGAGCGCGATCGAAGGGGGAGAGAAGAGAGCACGTTCCGCTTAGGTAACACATATTTTCGATTAACCGTCACATTCGATATGACTTTAGAAACTAAAATATTTTCAATTTGGGAATGACTCAAAGCCCCCTTACGAATTACCCCTCTTCTCACGAATTTAATGTCCCCCACACATACACACAAACTCTGATCCCGATGATGCGATACTTTGGTTGCTTAATGTTCGGATTATTTAATACTTTGTTTTTCCTCGTTCGGATCGGGACCCCTTATTAATCAATCAACCGATCGGAAGTGAAAATGTTTCCATCACCATTATTCAGTAGCCTTAACATACAAGCCAGTGCGTAGTAGTGGGAGAACAGATCCTCATTACCTGGTTCCGGATCGTCGCCCTGCTCGTGCAGCAGTTTGTACACCTCGGAGTTGGCGGGCGAGTAGACGCGTTCGTTCTTCTTGAAGTTGACACTGAAATGGGTGCAATGTTAGAAAAGGGCTATTCGGTTCGACTGTTACATTAAAATAGTTGCTCGTTTCTTACCCAAGGACACCTCCAGCGAGGACTTCCGCCTGAGAGGACAGGGTTTCGGCAATGGTTTCGTCGCTGTACATGGCAACCGGGGTGTTGTACTGTTTGTTCACAATGCTCTTGATGGGTCCTTCACCGCCGTTGAGCTGCTCCTGGGGCTGTTGCTGTAATGGGTTTGAATTCTGATCAGTACGGGCAGCTGTCGTGATAATTATCTTCAGGGAGCAAAGGTAGTTCTGCCGAAACTTAAATATCAGCAAATAATCTCCTCCGTGGAGCATGTATTTTGCTACTACATTAAATACCAGGTATTCAGACTAGGTCATGGTACTATCCGATATACTGATTAGTATGGTTAGAAAACCATGTGACTTTGTCGAAATAAATTTGGCTTTTCGGTTAAAAAGTATACTTGAAACGGAAGGAAGTAGATAAAAGTAATTATGAAAAAGAATCAATTCAACACCAAATTTTCAAAACGACTTATATGCTTTTGGAAACAAAGATACAATCGTCGATCTCTCGAATCTGAAAGCAATCCAACGCAAACCAACACCCACCATCAATACGTAGATGAAGGCTTCTGCTAACTGTTGATGGTGTTGGGAGAAGCAGAAGGAAAGAGATAGCAAACAAAATTACCAATTAATGGGTAAACATTCACCGCATCGTGCTTTCGTGCTGTGCGGTTCTTTCTCTTTGCGGAAGGAAGTTTTTAATACTACCCGAAGCTATTTTAATTTCAACGGTGCTTCTTAGCGCTATTTCTACCCACTGATCCCGTTACGATCTTTGCAAGGACCCGTGCCTTCGTTTTACGTTGGACCCGTTTGCGGAAGTAAAATTCCGACAAGCGGTGGTAATCCTGCAGGGACACCGTTCTGGGAAAAAACCTCTAAGAAGGTCACGTCTCCACGCTCAGCAATGAGTATTAATAAAAACAAGAGGAAGTGGGAGTCTCTGAATTCTCCACTTCCTTCAAAGAAACAAGGTTTCAAGACCGTCCTGCCCAAGCGCGGAAAAATAGAAGGAAGCTGGAGACTTCAGATATTCCTTCTAAATCTAACGTTGACATTATTTCTTCTCCCATCGAACTGAGCAATCAGTTCGATTTGATTAATAACGACTTTGAGGAAATCGAAGCTACCTCGAGCCCAGGTGATTCGATTCATGCGAAGAAACAACGGATTCCGCCAATGGGGGTATCTGTTGCCGAGTTTTCTGGCTTTCGGAATGAAATCTTGAGTAACCTTCGGGGATCAAGGTTTCATTTCAGATTGCTAGGAAGGGTGAATGCCGAGTTTTGCCGGGATCCTTTGACGATCGCAAACGTCTTCTCCAGTATTTAACTGAGAAGCGCCATAAATTCTTCACATACGAAGACAAAACTGAGCGATTGTTCAAAGTCGTCTTGAAAGGTCTGCCCAGTGATGACAAATCACTGGATGAGATTAAAATTGAAATTTCTGAATTACTTGGATTTTCACCAGTCCAAGTAATTAAGATGAAAAGAAATCCCACTCTGGTACTTCCTAAAGGGGCATTTCTCAAGAATTTTATTTAGTTCATTTTAACAAAAGTGAACTAAATAATATGAAAAGTTGGAAAAGGCCTGTATTATGTCCCATGTCCGTGTTACATGGGAACATTTCCGCAGGCCTGGGGAAATTTCCAAAATCCCACTCAGTGCCGTAAGTGCCAAAAGTGGGGTCACGGAACCAAACATTGCCACATGGATGCTAAATGCATGATTTGTGGTGGAACCTTCACGCCAAGGACGCTTGTCCTGTGAGAGAAGATTCCAATAAATTTAAGTGCAAATTGTGGGGGTAATCATAAATCCAATTTCTGGGAATGCCCTTCACGCAAAAAAGTTTTGAATTCTCGTGCAAAATTGATGACGGAAATTCCAATCGGATCCCAGATTCGACGGGTAGAAATTTTTCAAACGCTCAAATTTCGAAACCAGTTACCGGTCGAGCAATTCATACCCACCACAATTCACAAACAAATTTTGCTGCTCGTCAACGGGTAGCAAGCACTTCAGTAAATTCCAATTTTCGAATGTACCTACGTATGCAAACATCGCTGCTGGTAGACAAAATTTCTTCTCAAAATGAGGTTTATACCCATGTCCCAACGGGAAATAATGGTCATGTTGTTGATTCAGGTAGCATGACTGCTTCCGATTTTGATTTTTAACTGAACAATTGCATCACATGATTGATGCAATGTTCAAAGCAAATACCATTCCTGAAGCTGTTCAGGTTGGTATAAAGTACACACAAAAAATTGTTATCGGACTCCGTTTCAATGGATCCAAATAATTGTGTGAAAGTTCTAAATTGAATGCCTGTTTCTAAAGGGTAAGGAAGATGAATTATTCAACTTCCTAACAGTTCATAATGTGCATATTGCCATTATAACAGAAACCTATTTAAAACCAGGACTTCCATTAAAAGAGATCCAAATTATTTTATCTACAGAAATGATCGTCTTGACAGCGCCTGTGGTGGGGTCGCCATTGTCATCAATAGACGTATCAAACATAAATTATTTTCTTCATTCAAAACCAAAGTTTTTGAAACCTTGGGAGTTTCTGTTGAAACAAATTTTGGAAAATTTTCCTTCATTGCAGCTTACTTGCCTTTTCAATGCAATGGGCAGCAAAAGAATTTGTTGAAAGCTGATCTTCAAATTCTGACTCGCAACAAATCTAAATTCTTCGTAATTGGTGACTTCAATGCCAAACACCGTTCATGGAATAATGCTCAAAGCAATTCCAATGGTAAAATTTTATTTGAAGATTGTTCTGCGGGATATTATACTATTCAATATCCCAATGGACCAACTTGTTTTTCTTCCAGTCGAAATCCTTCTACAATTGATTTAGTTTTAACGGATTCAAGTCAGCTGTGTGGCCAATTGGTAACTCATGCTGACTTTGACTCTGATCACCTTCCTGTGACATTTGAAATCTCACAAGAAGCTATTTATAATCCAATCAGCTCTACTTTTAATTATCATAGAGCTGATTGGGATTTATATAAAACGTATATCGATAGGAATTTTGATGTTGATATTCCTCTCGATACCAAAAGTGATATTGATAATGCTCTCGTATCTTTGACAAATTTAATTGTCGAAGCCAGAGGCATTGCAATTCCTAAATGTGAAATTAAATTCAACTCCATTATTATTGACGACGATCTTCAGCTACTGATCCGTCTTAAAAATGTGAGGCGAAGGCAATACCAAAGAACTCGCGATCCTACTTTAAAAGTTATTTGGCGAGATTTGCAAATGAAATTAAAAAACGTTTCGCTATTCTGAGAAATACCAACTTTGAGAATAATGTCTCGAAGTTGATCCCAGTTCGAAACCCTTTGGAAATTAACGAAAATTCTTAAAAACCTCAAAAGCCAATTCCAGCGCTTATAGAGGGAAATAAAATTTTATTAACAAATGGCGAAAAGGCTCAAAAACTTGCTCAGCAGTTCGAGAGTGCCCATAATTTTAGTCTAGGTCTCACTAGTCCAATTGAGGATCAGGTTACACGAAGCTTCGAAGACATTCTCAACCAAGATAATGTTTTTGACCCTTCGTTGGGAAACTAATTTGGATGAAGTGAGATCTATTACTAGAAAATTTAAAAATATGAAAGCCCTGGGTGATGATGGTATTTTCTACATACTTATCAAAAACTTCCTGAGAGCTCTTTATCCTTTTGGTTAATTTATTTAACAAATCTTTTCAATTGGCATATTTCTCAGATAAATGGAAAAACGCCAAAGTTGTTTCAATTTTGAAACCGGACAAAAATCCAGCTGAGGCTTCTAGTTATCGCTCTTATCGTTCAATCAGTTTGCTTTCTTCAATAAGCAAACTGTTTGAAAAGATTATTTTAAATAGAATGATGGTTCATATTAATGACAATTCTATTTTTGCTGATGAGCAATTTGGTTTTCGCCATGGGCATTCAACCACCCATCAGTTATTAAGAGTTACGAACTTAATTCGGCTCAACAAATCTGAAGGATATTCGACTGGAGTTGCTCTTCTTGATATAGAGAAAGCATTTGATAGTGTTTGGCATGAAGGTTTGATTGTAAAATTGATGAATTTTAATTTTCCTCTGTACATTATTAAACTGATCCAAAATTATTTATCAGATCGCTCACTGCAGGTAAACTATCAGAATTCTAAATCTGATAGATTACCTGTTAGAGCTGGTGTTCCTCAAGGCAGCATACTGGGGCCCATATTGTATAACATTTTTACTTCTGACTTACCTGATTTACCACCAGGGTGTCAAAAATCTTTGTTTGCAGATGACACAGGTCTCTCAGCCAAAGGGCGAAGCCTTCGTGTCATTTGTAGTAGATTGCAAAAAGTTTGGATATTTTCTCCACTTACTTGCAAAATGGAAAATTTCCCTGAATGCTTCCAAAACTCAGCTTATAATTTTCCCACATAAGCCGAGAGCTTCTTATTTGAAACCTTCTAGCAGACATATTGTCACTATGAATGGGGTTCCAATTAATTGGTCTAGCGAAGCTAAATATTTAGGACTTCTGCTAGATCAAAAATTAACTTTTAAAATCACATTGAAGGCCTTCAAGCCAAATGTAACAAATATATTAAGTGTCTATATCCACTTATAAACAGAAAATCAAAACTTTGTCTTAAGAACAAACTTTTGATTTACAAACAAATTTTTAGACCAGCCATGTTGTATGCTGTGCCAATATGGACTAGTTGCTGCAATACCAGAAAGAAGGCACTTCAGAGGATTCAAAATAAAATTTTGAAAATGATTCTGAAGTTACCTCCGTGGTATAGTACCAATGAACTTCATAGAATTTCTAATATTGAGACATTGCAACAAATGTCCAACAAAATAATTTCCAATTTTAGACAAAAATCGTTGCAATCTTCTATTGCAACGATAAGCTCCTTGTACCCTTAGTATAAATTAGGTTAAGTTTAGTTTAAGTAGAAAACATTGTAATTCCTACATGGTTTAATTCAACCAGAGGAAATATCGTAACTGCCAGAGGCAATTGAAATGTATTAATAATATCTAAAAGCGTAACATAACAAATAAGGATGATAGTGTTAAGAAAACACGGAACACCTAGACTAAGAGATAAATGCATGTATTAGATAATTAGCAAATAATAAAAAAAAAAAAAAAAAAAAAAAATGGGTAAACATTGGACTTTGCACACATCTTTTATTAGGATTGGCTTTCCAAACACAGAACGCAAACTAAGTTGCGGCGCTTTTCATAATCGATCTTCATAACTATTGGGAACATATCACTTACACAATATTATAACATGTCTTGACATATGGGTTATTTACCATGAAATCATTTGATTGTCTAATCTGGAGAGTAAACTGTGCAATTAAAAGCAAAAACTTACGCGTTCAGCACTGTTGTTCCATCACATTCATAGTTCGACCAGTTTTATTGTATGACAAACTCACTTGGGCTGGACACATTACCCGAATGTCGAAAAACATTCATTTATTTGTATTTCTACTTGCATTTCAACAATACTTGATTTAACTACTAATGAAAAAATGAAAAGGAAAACATTATATATTTATATTTTGCAGCTGTATGTATGTATATGGGGAAAACCATACAATTTTAAAATAGGGCGCATTCAAAATTACACCGATGAAAGATTTTAAAACTCCTCGTATCCTTTTCCTGGAGAAAACCACGGAGGTTCATGAAAGTGCGATAATATTCGCTTCTGGGGCACCGTGCGGTTATTTTGCCTAAAGTTCACCCAGGAACGACTCGGACAGTGACATGATGATTACTGTACCAAAACAGGCCGCTCGGTCGGTGATATCCCCACTTTCCAGTAAAAATACGCCCAAAACAAAGTTCATACCAATTGTAGACCAATTGAGCTCTCCTACGCCCAACTATGCTATATTGTCATCTCGCCACAGCTGTTTCTTCGAACAGTGGCGCCACAAGTTTCCAGGAACTGAACTACAATTACTACTCCCCTGGGTCACAACAAACTGTAACATCATGCGTCTCGGTCAGGAGTAGCCCCTGTTTCCGTATCAGACCAGCTGCGATTCTCAACGCTAAACTGCTTCATCGTCACTTCTCCACATCAGCACAAAAACTTCCCAGCAACTAACCTTTCTAGGTCTAGCGATGAGATGTGCAGCTAAAGAGCACGATGATGTTAAAGGTGCCTGGGTTCGATTCTCGGTCCGTTTTCGGTATAATTGTGTTAAAAGCTTCACATAGTGGGTACGTTTGTGTGCGTTTTGACAGTTTTTCCATGAAAAAACTGCCAAAACGTATGCAAATGCAACCTTTGTGCGGGGCTCTTTAGTCGCATGATTTATAAAAGATAATTCCACCAACAGTGCTTCATATACGAAGTAACCTTACCGAGTATTCAAGCGTCGATGGTCGTGTAGGTGCAAAACAGAGTGCGGCAGACTGGATTCGAACTATGAACGTCGGGGTCGGGAGACCGGTATATAGACCTCCCTACCATGACTTCAGTAGTTTGAATCCAGTCTGCCGCACTTTCCTTTTTTTAAATGAAAATCATCTTTCATGAGGTAGCCTTTCGATAATTATACCAATTTTTCGTCGCAAATTTCCAGAAGACGTTTGTTTGATTCTTACGTCCATTTGCCTCAGTGTACGGTATTAAGCGACCCTTGTCAAGGAGATACGTGGTCTGAGAGGTGAAAGAAATGGCAAGCTGCAGCCAACGTAAGTTACCCTTACCACGTTATACGCAGAGCTCTAGTGAGGTGGACTTGACTTCTCCTGCGACACAAGCAATACGGCGGAGGTCAGCTGAATTGAAAATGCATCTCCTCACTGCAGTCAAATAGCCGGTAGAATGACTGTAATCGCTGCAATTACTATGCTCTGTAAGATCTTGTTAGGTTCTGAATAAAGATCGCGTGAAGGAAGCTAGTCGAGCAGGTTGACCATAGGAAACGGTGGAAACCATCTTATTGCTGAAGTTCACCGGGAAAGAGGCCTGCCTTGATGCAGTTCTTGAATCCCGAAAAGGCGAAAGATTGGAGAAGAAAACCGCAAGAAGTGCAAACGGCGAGGGAGCAAAAAAGGTTGCGACTAAGAAGGTTAGTGCCCGTTGAGAAAAGGGTACAACTTCTAATGGCTGCGGTCGAAGGAACAGAGACGAAGTAATCATCGTCAAGACAGACGGTAAGAGCTACGCTGATGCCATTAAGGTGATTATACAATAAAGCCAGGAATCGGCCATTTTGTAAACCACGTGCTTTTCCAATATTTTATTCAAGAGCACGAGATGAAAGAACCATAGCGCGTATGTGGCTGAAATAATGGTAGATCGTTTGCTTAGTTATGCTGAACAATCATAATTTGAGTTTCGGCACTGTACGAAAACTGTTACGCCAGATTCGGGGATTTGGAAATGTATGTAGATAAACGTGTGGTGAATTTGAAATTTACCACGGGCTTCATTGTATTATGACCTTAAGGCAAGAAAAGGCTTGCTGGGCTGGCATCCCTGCTGGAAACGGTAGTTGGATTGCGGATAAGTCCAAAACTGTAACTTACAAGATATGGGGAGATTCAGAAGATTGTATCATCTTTTGATGAGGATGAATTTGTTATAGCAAAAGTGAACTGAGTTTACGTTTGCTGCTGCTACTGTAAAATTCCCCGTAACGTTGGGTAGACACCTTCGCGTGGTGTGTTACGGTGTAAGATCTACCATGGTTACATTGTCAGCTACAGACAAATCCTGACCCAACGAATACCTTCCCCACTATCCAACTCCGTGGTACTTATAAGCAGTACTGAGATTTTCATTTTCATTGAGAGAAGTCACGCTATATTTAAATTTAATTTTCTCCCGTTTTCATAGAAAACATAAACAATGAAAGGAATTTCGCTAAAATTTTACGGATGTTTATTTCATGATAGTGCATCAAGATTTACGATGAAAACTTATTTTTATTCAAGTGTACCTATTAATGTGGGGCATAAAAAGCTCATCTCCTGCTCCCCATGTGCCTCGATAGCCAAGTCCCTTGCTAAATTTATACTTTTGACACGGCGTAAGTATATTCGCTCTTCGTCATTCGTCCGGACACTGTCCATGTAGACTACACAGACCCTATCAATGGTAACTACTGTTCCCGAGCAGGAGAAATTATCTCAATGATACCTCATTCTGTTATTGATACCTTACTCTGTTAAGAACTAGCCTTGCATAAGAGGTAAAATACCAAAAATTAATACGCAAAATACTTTAGGCATAACATACTTATGTTTTTCCATACCAAACGCATCATACATTATTATTCGCTCGGAAGCCTCCTTTCAAGAGGCCTCGGAAGCCTCCTTTCAAGAGGCCTCGGATGCCTCCTTTCAAGAGGCCTCGGAAGCCTCCTTTCAAGAGGCCTCGGAAGCCTCCTTTCAAGAGGCCTCGGAAGCCTCCTTTCAAGAGGCCTCGGAAGCCTCCTTTCAAGAGGCCTCCGAAGCCTCCTTTCAAGAGGCCTCGGAAGCCTCCTTTCAAGAGGCCTCGGAAGCCTCCTTTCAAGAGGCTCGGAAGCCTCCTTTCAAGAGGCCCGGAAGCCTCCTTTCAAGAAGCCCGGAAGCCTCCTTTCAAGAGGCCCGAAAGCCTCCTTTCAAGAGGCCCTCGGAAGCCTCCTTTCAAGAGGCCCTCGGAAGCCTCCTTTCAAGAGGCCCTCGGAAGCCTCCTTTCAAGAGGCCCTCGGAAGCCTCCTTTCAAGAGGCCCTCGGAAGCCTCCTTTCAAGAGGCCCTCGGAAGCCTCCTTTCAAGAGGCCCTCGGAAGCCCCCTTTCAAGAGGCCCCCGGGAGCCTCCTTTCAAGAGGCCCTCGGAAGCCTCCTTTCAAGAGGCTCGGAAGCCTCCTTTCAAGAGGCCTCGGAAGCCTCCTTTCAAGAGGCCTCGGAAGCCTCCTTTCAAGAGGCCTCGGAAGCCTCCTTTCAAGAGGCCTAGGAAGCCTCCTTTCAAGCGGCCTTTCAAGAGGCCTCGGAAGCCTCCTTTCAAGAGGCCTTTCAAGAGGCCTCGGAAGCCCCCTTTCTAGAGGATCGGAAGCCTTCTTTCTAGAGGCTCAAAAGCCTCCTTTCAAGAGGCTCGGAAGCCTCCTTTCAAGAGCCTTTCAAGAGGCCACAGAAGCCTCCTGTCAAGAGGCCTCCGAAGCCTCCTTTCAAGAGGCCTCGGAATCCTCCTTTCAAGAGGCCTCGGAAGCCTCCTTTCAAGAGGCTCGGAAGTCTGCTTTCTAGAGGCTCGGAAGCCTCCTTTCTAGAGGCTCGTAAGCCTTCTTTCTAGAGGCTCGGAAGCCCCCTTTCTAGAGGCTCGGAAGCCTCCTTTCAAGAGGCTCGGAAGCCTCCTTTCAAGAGGCTCGGAAGTCTCCTTTCAAGAGGCTCGGAAGTCTCCTTTCTAGAGGCTCGGAAGCCTCCTTTCTAGAGGCTCGGAAGCCTTCTTTCTAGAGGCTCGGAAGCCCCCTTTCTAGAGGCTCGGAAGCCTCCTTTCTCAGAGCCTCCTTTCAAGAGGCTCGGAAGCCTCCTTTCAAGAGGCTCGGAAGCCTCCTTTCAAGAGGCTCGGAAGCCTCCTTTCAAGAGGCTCGGAAGCCTCCTTTCAAGAGGCTCGGAAGCCTCCTTTCAAGAGGCCTGGAAGCCTCCTTCAAGAGGCCTGGAAGCCTCCTTCAAGAGGCCCGGAAGCCTCCTATCAAGAGGCACGGAAGCATCCTTCAAGAGGCTCGGAAGCATCCTTTCAAGAGGCCCGGAAGCCTCCTTCAAGAGGCTCAGCCTCCTTCAAGAGGCCCGGAAGCCTCCTTCAAGAGGCCCAGCCTCCTTCAAGAGGCCTGGAAGCCTCCTTCAAGAGGCCCGGAAGCCTCCTTCAAGAGGGCCCGGAAGCCTCCTTCAAGAGGCCTGGAAGCCTCCTTCAAGAGGCCCGGAAGCCTCCTTCAAGAGGCCTGGAAGCCTCCTTCAAGAGGCCCGGAAGCCTCCTTCAAGAGGCCTGGAAGCCTCCTTCAAGAGGCTCAGCCTCCTTCAAGAGGCCTGGAAGCCTCCTTTCAAGAGGCCCAGCCTCCTTCAAGAGGCCTGGAAGCCTCCTTCAAGAGGCCCGGAAGCCTCCCTTCAAGAGGCCCGGAAGCCTCTTCAAGAGGCCCGGAAGCCTCCCTTCAAGAGGCCCAGCCTCCTTCAAGAGGCCTGGAAGCCTCCTTCAAGAGGCCTGGAAGCCTCCTTTCAAGAGGCCTGGAAGCCTCCTTCAAGAGGCCCGGAAGCCTCCTTTCAAGAGGCCCAGCCTCCTTCAAGAGGCTCAGCCTCCTTTCAAGAGGCCTGGAAGCCTCCTTCAAGAGGCCCAAGCCTCCTTTCAAGAGGCCCGGAAGCCTCCTTTCAAGAGGCCTGGAAGCCTCCCTTCAAGAGGCCCGGAAGCTCCCTTCAAGAGGCCCAGCCTCCTTCAAGAGGCCCGGAAGCCTCCTTCAAGAGGCCCAGCCTCCTTCAAGAGGCCCGGAAGCCTCCCTTCAAGAGGCCCAAGCCTCCTTCAAGAGGCCCGGAAGCCTCCTTCAAGAGGCCCGGAAGCCTCCTTCAAGAGGCCCGGAAGCCTCCCTTCAAGAGGCCCGGAAGCCTCCTTCAAGAGGCCCAGCCTCCTTCAAGAGGCCCGGAAGCCTCCTTCAAGAGGCCCGGAAGCCTCCTTCAAGAGGCCTGGAAGCCCTTCAAGAGGCCCGAGGCCCAGCCTCCTTCAAGAGGCCCAGCCTCCTTCAAGAGGCCCAGCCTCCTTCAAGAGGCCCGGAAGCCTCCTTCAAGAGGCCCAGCCTCCTTCAAGAGGCCTGGAAGCCTCCCTTCAAGAGGCCCGGAAGCCTCCTTCAAGAGGCCCGGAAGCCTCCTTTCAAGAGGCCCGGAAGCCTCCTTCAAGAGGCCCGGAAGCCTCCTTCAAGAGGCCCGGAAGCCTCCTTCAAGAGGCCTGGCCTCCTTCAAGAGGCCCAGCCTCCTTTCAAGAGGCCCGGAAGCCTCCCTTCAAGAGGCCTGGAAGCCTCCTTCAAGAGGCCTGGAAGCCTCCTTCAAGAGGCCCAGCCTCCCTTCAAGAGGCCTGGAAGCCTCCTTTCAAGAGGCCTGAAGCCTCCTTTCAAGAGGCCTGGAAGCCTCCTTTCAAGAGGCCCGGAAGCCTCCTTCAAGAGGCCTGGAAGCCTCCTTCAAGAGGCCTGGAAGCCTCCTTCAAGAGGCCCCAGCCTGAAGCCCCTTTCAAGAGGCCCGGAAGCCTCCTTTCAAGAGGCCCGGAAGCCTCCTTCAAGAGGCTCGAAGCCTCCTTTCAAGAGGCCTGGAAGCCTCCTTCAAGAGGCTCGGAAGCCTCCTTCAAGAGGCCTGGAAGCCTCCTTCAAGAGGCTCGGAAGCCTCCTTCAAGAGGCTCGGAAGCCTCCTTCAAGAGGCCTGGAAGCCTCCTTCAAGAGGCTCGAAGCCTCCTTTCAAGAGGCTCGGAAGCCTCCTTTCAAGAGGCTCGGAAGCCTCCTTTCAAGAGGCTCGGAAGCCTCCTTTCAAGAGGTTCGGAAGCCTCCTTTCAAGAGGCTCGGAAGCCTCCTTTCAAGAGGCTCGGAAGCCTCCTTTCAAGAGGCTCGGAAGCCTGCTGAGAACTGCTGACCAAACACACGACCTTTTCGGCCAAATTACTTAACAAGGAAATTAAGGCAGTCTTATTAATTCGTCTTATCCAATTTGCTCAATTAATTTTTTTATTTTTTATTTGACAATGTTTCGGTTTCCATAATTTATTTATTTGATCAATTTATCGATTTTTCTAATTCATCCATTTCTAAGTTTGTCTTATTTATCTCACACAGCCCGTCCTGTTTTATTTTTTGTTACTTTGTAATTGGTGCACTAAAGAAAATCACCCATATTATAGTCGGTCAAACAACTCTTTCTTTGTGCCTGAATCACAATCTCGAGACACTGCCAGAAGATTAGGGAAAACATTTATTTGTCACAAAACCTTAAATAGCACCAATAGTGTCGAGAATAAAGTTCGTTAACCAATTTAAAAACTTCGTAAACTTACGGTGAGGAACGGCTTGGCGGCTTGATTGTGTCCGCTTCCAATGTGTTGCACGGGCTGTGGAGTGGCCGCCAGCGAGGTCTTGGTCACTGGTGTGATGTGTCCGGCCAGAGATGGTGATGGCGACGGGATCGATCCCGTTGGTGTGACCGATGGCCTCCAGGCTGTACCTCTGTTGTGAATTTTAATTAATTTACAATCAAATAAAAGTAATCGAGTAAAAAACAAATATTGCAAACCTGGACACTGATAGTTCGAAGGAGTTTCCTGCAGCCATGATGACATCCTGGGCTTCCTTGTGACGCAGATTGTATACATCGGTGCTGTTGACCTTGACTAGGGCATCACCTGGCATCAGACCAGCCTGATCGGCAACGCTGCCGCCATTTACCTGCGAAGAATCAAAACAAACAAACGGTTAGCAGTCGATAAACAACGTTGCTCGTATGGCATTGATTGAGAGCGACGCAGTAGTGGCGGAGCGTAATCATCAGCTGCTAATGGATACCCCATGAAATATCACCGATTGCTAATTCGACCGAATCTTCATTGCCAATATGTAGGTATGACTGATGCTGTTTCGCTGACTTGTTACGAATGAATCGACAAAGAATTGGTAAGGGATCGTACACTAATTACGTAAGCACTTATGGGGGAGGGGGGTTGGCTATTTTCTTACGCTCCATATAAATAAAAATTGATTTGTATGGGAAAAATCTTACATGGGGGGAGGGGGTTGAAAAACCCAGAAAAATTGCTTACGTAATTAGTGTACGGCCCCTAACGATGAGGCAGAAACCGCCAAAACGAACGGAAGAGATAGTTAATTGGATCGCTCTGCGAGCTTGGCAAACCGTCGAGACTATTTTGGGCAGCTTCACGTGAGATCGGTTTCAATTTACCAAACAGGACTCCCATTACCATCATTGGCACCACCAAGCAATGAGGGTCGTGCTCGAATAAATCATTTATCACAAATAGATTCTATTTCTGGAAGCGCTTTTCACTTTCCTTTCAGGTCATCGCGTAATCAATGAAGAAAGGAAAGCGCGGAGTCAACGCTCAAGGAAGGCAGGGAGGTGGCACGTTTTCAACCCATTAATTCTTTTTTGTTTGAATCGTTAAATAAATTTTGCGCTCCCTTCTCCAAGATCGCTGGTGCATTGTCTCCCCACGATTCCATCGTTGCTTTGGGGTGATTTTCATTGCTAATGAAGCTATTAGCGGCGTGACTTTACTGGATGGTGGAAGTGGCATAGGACGACAAGCGATTTACTTTCATTTCTCGTTGTTCTAAGGTAAAAGGGAGAAACCGACCGGAGAGCTTGTGGAGCAGTTATGGTGGGCTGCCGAGATTCGTGCAATGTTGGACGTTATCGTTATGACTGCTGCAGCACTGCTCATTCCTTTGGCTCCGTATGGTATTTGTTAAATGCCATTAGAAACAATTAGTATCAGAGTTAACTGCCAAGAATGCACGGAGACAGTAGTTGCGCCCCCGAGGTAGGTTTAGCAACAATTAAGCCATCAGAAGTTGTCCGTGTCAGGATGGAGTCAGCTTGAGATAGTTATAGAGCAGACTGGAGGTATTTCGATAGAACTTGGTGTAACCTAAGCTTTAGGCGATTGGGTTCATATCTCGGTTTGGTCTGGAAAATTTCCAGGCAGTCGTTCAGTAATGGAAGCCCGGTTGTAATATCGACTGATAACTGTGAATGTGTTTAAAAACTTATTTTAGAAATAAATAATATCTTTTAAATAATATGTACAAATTTTCTTCATACTACTTCGAGAAGGCCGCTGCATAATTGTTTAGAATAAATGTAGCAAACTTTATTCATTTTGTTGCAATCCTACGCTGTAAATCTTTCGAAGCAGATCGTATTCCAACGAACGAACCCCCCGACACAATCATTCGACTAGAACCGGCTATAAACCTTATCAGCGCTGCCCTGAGGGCTCCACTCGTGGAGCTACGCTTCCTCCGATCGAAAGTGAACCGACCAGTAGTGCAGAGACTGGAAGAGCGTGGAACAAACGAAGCTCGCAGTCGTGCGTCTTCCTCATCTATCCGAACCGAAGCACCATGACGGGAACTTGCCGCGCATAAAAACTGAAATTGAATGCAAAAGCCTATCGGCCGGTCGGTACAGGAACGGCAATAATTTATGACCTAGAATAAAATAGCGCGATAAAACACGCGTTTCGTTTTTTGTTGTTTCTGTTGTAAATGCTGTTGCAGGGGAGCTGTTTCGTTCAGGTATCTTCCACTGGGCTGAGGCCATTCAACTGCTCGTTGCAACTACTAAAGACGATCATCGCACTGCAAACAGCTTCTCATGAAAGTATTCCTGCGTGCTTGAATACGGATATGATCGTGCAGCGGGTCCCACCTAGGAGCAAAAAAATGCGGTAGGAAAAGATAAATGAAAATTTCAAACAATCAGCTGCGAGTGACGGCGGCATAAATCAAATTCTGAAATAGTTCAAGTGCGATGCATGGATTCTCTGAGCTCGAACAGCGAAACAAGTTTCCAGAGACGTTTCCCATAAATGTTTAGTAAATCACACTCCCAGAAATGAGCCAACGTACCTCACGATTGACATCGATTATAAATCAATCAAAGCGCTAAGTGCCCGGCAATCATTCGTTGCACTTTGTTACCGCGTCAAGGAATGGCATTCTCAAAGCCCAGACAAATCGCAACCCCACATGCAAGTGCGCCACAGTACGCTAACCCAAAACCTTCACTTCCAACTGTCTATCAGACCTCAAACAGCCCGAACCACCACCCATAGGAAAGCGCTGGCTGGGGCTGGGTGTGTTTGCTCAGACTACACCAATTTATTGTTTACGTTCTAGACTTTGATGTGCTGTTCATTTTCATTACTTTATGAAAATGGTTCCCCCATGGTCTGAATCGGAGGTGACAATAGATGGCGGCGGTGACGATCGTTACGGAGCGATCGTGATTATGTCACTTTACTTCTCCCGGGGGCTCCCATTTATCACTTGCCTTCATCGGGGCCGAGAACCACTTTTCAAGAGCCTCAAAGTTCAGCAACCGGTCACGTCGTCGTCGGCTTCATCGATCTATCTCGCAAGATTCTGACTTCAATCGCCCATTGAAGGGACACAAATCCCTTGAGAGAGGATTGTTCGATATTTCGTCAATCGAAGTGGAACCCATGAGTCATCGAAGTCCGCCACGGCGCGGCACGGCGACTAGACCGGACCAGATGGAAATTCCGTTGATTTGCGAGTCCAAAACAGCGCGGTGCCATGTTTATCTGGAAAGTGTTTATGGGTGAGCAGAATTTTGCCATTTTTCAAACCCATACGGAGAGAGATATGGGGAGTCGAACAACGACAACGGCTAAGGAGGGCATGCGTTTAATCTAACCAGGAGGGACCGGCCGTTAATGGTTGGTCATTTCGATACTTGTCCGGTAGCGAATAAACAAGCTCCCGAACAGTGGAGTCATAAATTTATCATCTTGCTCTGTGCCGGGTCGTTGTGGCGGCGAGAGGGGTCCGGCTTTCCTGCTGTAGGTCCGTTGTCCTAATAGGCTACCGGAACGGTGTTCATTTGACAGGCCAATTTGTATTTGGCCAGTTGTGTTTTAAGCCCTGGAGCGAGGAACTTGTTCTCCGGATGCCGTGGGCAGTAGGTCAATGGGTTAGCTTAATCATGAAATCATCTGAATCGAATTGGAGTATTCAATGGAACGATATGATTGAATCATGTTGATTTTTTTTCAGTGATATAAAATATGAAAACACCACCCATTTTCTTTAAGATCATCGGAAGCATTCCCTTGGGTAAGTGACGGGAAATGTCATTTCGATGCCATGAGTCAATTACTTTTTTCACAAATTATTTACAGGTATTTTTTTACAATCATGTCATCAAAGCATCCTAAAACTTTTTCATATAAAGATCATTGCTCCAAATCTGAAATTAGTGGCGTGAGAACCGAATGTGTGTCGAATGACATTAATGTCAAGACATTCAGTGATATTTCTTAAATTTCGTTCTCATGCCCCACACTTTATCGAACAACGATCTGTTTGACAAAGTTCTAGGGTCCCTTAAGCGTTACATGCTAATAAAAAATCCGAATTGTAAATAACTTTTTTTTTTAAGTTATTAGCAAATTAGTAATAGCAATCCCATGACATTTTTTTGATATCACTGCCCTATCACTGCCCTAGGGTTAAATTTATTGATGTAAACTGGAAAAATAAAAGCTAAGCTTTCAAACTAGGATAGTATTCTTTAGAAGTATTCTGAGATTTGTTTTTAGAACAGTTCTGTAGAATCTGTTGGTAGAATTATGAGTAAACCTATTGGTTACATTCACCTGAAAATATTGCTATTTCTTCATAATTCTGTTGTACTTCCGATTCTTTTTAATTTCCATTGAAAATTCATTCGGATTTATCTCTTAAATTCTGAAATGTCAAATGTGGGACTTCCCCTAAAATACCTTTGAATAATCAATAAAATTTTTATGATTTTTTCCCGGACATTTTTCTTAAATTCCATTGAAAATCGCCCACAACCGCGGCAGAGAAAATGTAAATTTGATCTGGTAGGCTACAACTTTGATTTTCAATATGCTGGAAGATTCTTCTGCTGACTTTTCCACTAGCAGTGGTTCCATCGCAGAAGAAGTTGTAATGGCGCAGGTTTGTGGTAATAGCCCAGGTTTGTTTGACAGTCCGTGTATTACGTTTGATGAAGCAATTTCGATCCTTCATCTCTGATACTGGTAATGAATTTCATTCATACTTTGATTCTGCCTCACTTAGCATCTCGCGTCTCTCAAATACCATCGTCCAGAATCTTTAAGTTGTCTCAGCTTCTTGAGCTTGACCCATAGTTGCTACTCCATTATGAGTGGGCCGGGCAAACACTAATCTTTTCGCGGTTTTCAGCATAACATTAGTCTGTATTATATTCTTCAAGATTCGAATGAGTATTCTAGTTCTTCATCGTAAATTGTGCCGTCCAACTGCAAATCACTGTTTTTGGATGTTTCTGCATTAATGTTTGCTTATAAACTTACAACGAGTTTAGCAGCGTCCAAACGTTGACCGATTCGGCTGAAATTTTGTCCAGAGCACCGGGCATCAAATAGAACTTAAAAAGGGGACGGCTCATCAAAAAAATTTAAAAAAGTTTTTTCCATACTAATTTCAGCCACCCTAATACGCATAGTAATATATATCGATCGATTCAGTTTGACGAGCTGATGTCTGTATGTGTGTATGTGTACAAAATTTGTAAACACACTTTTCAATACTTAGCATTAACCGATTTACTCGCAACAAGTTGCATTCGACGGGGAATGCTGTCCCAATTGGCCCTATCGGACATTGCATTTCGGAATTACAGTCAAACCTCCAAGAGTCGATATTGAAGGGACCATTGACTCCTGCAAATATCGAGGAGTGGAATAGAAAATCCTTGGAAAGCTGTTTGAAGGGACCATCACAATAACCCAGAAATATTTTTTGGTGTGGCATAATTTGCCACATTTATTTGAAAGAAACAAAATTCTGGTAGTGGCAATGCATATTAATTAATGCAAAAACATGAAAAATGATAGAAAAATGCGATCTAGACTCCTAAAGTGGTGTTGTGACCTTTTATGATGCACGAGAGGGGGGGGGGGGGGGATTTTGGGGGGGATTTTTTTTTTCAAATGAAAGTATGGGCCGAATTTCATTCAACTCAGTGATAATCGGCTCCAATTTGGATTTTTCAGTACATTCTGAAATTCATTGACGAAAAAATCGTGTTGAAATCGATTGTAAATCGGGTTAAAATTGTTGTTTCAAGCAAATCAAATTGTCTTCGATACGAAACAGTATGGAAATCAAATGAAGATCGAACGAAAATTGGTTGGATATCAAATGGAAATTTTATGAAAGCCGGATATCAAATGGAAATATAAAATATCGAATAGAAATTGGGAACCAAATATGAAATTGAACGAAATTAGGGGTCCCTCCCTAGTAAAATTTTTCCCATACAAAATTTTTTTTTTGTTTACATGGAGGGTAAAAAAATGACAGAGCCCCCCCTGCTTACGTTACTAGTGTACGAATTTTTGGATGGAAAATCCAACCCAAGTAATATAGAAATCGATCCGAAATCGAACGTAGATTGAATGGAAATCGATAAGTAATCGAATGGGAATGGAAATAGAAAGAAAGTTGAATGAAAACCGAATCGAAATCGAATTGGAAGCGAATCGAAATCGAATTGAAATTGATCGAATGGAAATCGAATGCACATAAATTGGGGGTAAAAACAGTTGACTCGAAATCGATAGAAATCGAATGGTAGTTGAATAATTGAAGTTGAATGGAAATCGAATGCAAATAAAACAAAAAACGAATTGAAATAGAACTTGAAATTAAATGCAAATCGAATAGAAATAAGAATGGAAATCGAATGGAATTTGAATTGAAATCGATTGGAAATCGAGTTGAAATGTATTGAAAATTGAAAGCAAAACAAATTGAAGTCGAATGATATTGACTGGAGAGAATACAAATCGATTAGACATTGAATGGAAATTTGATGAAAGTCGATTGAAAATCGGATGAAATCAAATGAAATTCGATAGAAATCGAATGAATATGAGAATGAAAATAGAAGGGAAATTGAATGAAAATTTAAAGGAAATCGAAGGCAAATCAAAATAAACATTAATGGTAATGGATTGTGATTGGAAATCGAAAAGAAACTACCTGAGAATGGAATAGAAATCCTTTTCAAATTTAATGAGAATCGAATGAAAATAGAATGGAAATCCAATAGAAGTCGTATGAGAATCGAATGCAAATCTAATTGAAGTCAAAAATTACTGGAAATTGAAACTGAATGGGAATAAAAATTAAATCAAATGGGAATTCAATATAATTGAGAAATAAAATCAGCTGAAATAATTGCAATGGGAATGGAACTCAAATGTTAACTGAATTGAAATGGAATGGAAATCAAATGGAAATCGTACTGACATCGAATAGAAATCCAGTTGATATCATTTGTAAATTGAGTTGAAATCTAATGGAAATTGAAAGCAAATCAAATTGAAGTCGAATGATATTGGCTTGAATTCGATACGAAATCGACTGGAAATCAAATTGAAATCGATTGAAAATCTATTAGATAAAGAATTGAAATTTTATGAAAGACGATTGAAATTCGGATGGAATCAAATGAAATTCGATAGAAATCGAATGAATATGAGAATAAAAATAGAAAGGAAATTTAATGAAAAACGAAAGGAAATCGAATGGGAATCGAATGCAAATCAAATTGAAGTCAACTGGAATTTGACTAAAAATCGATGTATATCAAATGCAAATTCTATGAAACTCGAATAGAAATCAAATTGATATCGAATGGAAATCAAAATAAAATCAAATGGAAATCGAACTTGAAATCGAATGGGAATTTAGAAAGAAAATCAAATGGTAATCGAATGCAAATAAAATTGGAGACAAATAAAAGTTTACTTGAAATCGATAGAAATCGAATGGTAATTGAATTGAAGTTGTATGGAAATCGAATGGAAATAATAAAACAACTTGAAATAAAAATTGAAGTTAAACACAAATCGAATAGAAATAAGAATGAAAATCTAATGAAAATCGTATTGAAATCGAATGGAATTTAAGTTGAAATCGATTGGAAATCATATTGAAATCTAATGAAAATTGAAAGCAAAACAAATTGAAGTTGAATGATATTGACTGGAATTTGATACGAAATCGACTGAAAATCAAATGGAGATCGAATGGAATTCGAATAAAAGTCGATTAGACATTGAATGGAAATTGGAATCGAATGAAAATCGATATAAATCGAATAAACATGAGAATGAAAATAGAAAGGAAATTGAATGAAAATTTTAAGGCGATTTCATTTAAAGGCAAATCAAGTTAAACATTAATGGTAATGGATTGTGATTAGAAATCAAAAAGAAACTACCTGGGAATCGAATAGAAATCCATTTTAAATCTAATGAGACTCGAATGAACATCCAATAGAAGTCGTATGAGAATCGAATGCAAATCTAATTGAAGTCAAAAATTACTGGAAATTGAAACTGAATGGGAATAAAAATTAAATCGAATGGAAATATAATGGGAATTCAATATAATTGAGAAATAAATTCAGCTGAAATAAATCTAATTGCAATGGGAATGGAACTCAAATGTTAATTGGATTGAAATGGAATGGAAATCTAATGGAAATCGTATTGAAATCGAATAGAAATCCAGTTGAAATCATTTGGAAATTGAGTTGAAATCTAATGGAAATCGTATTGAAATCGAATAGAAATCCAGTTGAAATCATTTGGAAATTGAGTTGAAATCTAATGGAAATTGAAAGCAAATCAAATTGAAGTCGAATGATATTGACTTGAATTCGATACGAAATCGACTGGAAATCAAATTGAGATCGAATGGAGGTCGAATGAAAATCCATTAGATATCGAATTGAAATTTTATGAAAGTCGATTGAAATTCGGATGGAATCGAATGAAATTCGATAGAAATCGAATGAATATGAGAATAAAAATAGAGAGGAAATTTAATGAAAAACGAAAGGAAAGCGAATGGGAATCGAATGCAAATCAAATTGAAGTCAAATGGAATTTGACTGAAAATCGATGGATATCAAATGGAAATTCTATGAAACTCGAATAGAAATCAAATTGATATCGAATGGAAATCAAATTAAAATCAAATGGAAATCGAACTTGAAATCGAATGGGAATTCAGTATACGTGAGAAAGAAAATCAAATGGTAATCGAACGAAAACCGAAACAGTACAATTGCTGATGAAGAATGTGTGTAGCCGCCAGCCATTCTAAATACTTACGCTCCTCTAATGTGGACGCGTACTATACCAAATGTAGAAGTGTTGGCTTAACAAATGGATTGTGAGTGACTCGACCATGCGTCCAATTTTGGAAATCTTGGGCTCATTCGGTAGCCGCTAAGTTGCGACGACCGACGGAGGTCCTTCGTAGCTTAGTTGGTTAGAGTACCAGTCTAGCGTACTGAGGGTCGTGGGTTCGAGTCCCATCGAAGGGAAAGTGGTCACCTTCAATACATTTTTCAAATCAAAATCTTTGGCATAATGTACATATTCGCATCTGATTTTTCATAAATCTGAATGGAATAGGAATGGAAATCAATTATATTTAAATATAATATGAATTGAAATGGAATGGAAATCTAATAGAAATTGGTAACCAAATGGAAACCCAATGAAAGTCAAAAAGAAATCAAAAGCAAATTGAAATGGTAATTGAATGGGAATCGAAAAGTGAGTGGAAATTGAATGAAAATCATTGTCAGCTTCACGCAAATCCTGACCCAACGAATACCTTCTTCAATATCCAACTCCATGGTACTTATGAGGGTGTCGCTGAGTCGGGGGCCTCTCATTAAGTAAGTACTACATCAACACCTCCTTCCCCTCCCAAGTTACGGTGAACATGAGCGTGGCCAGGAGTAGTAATCCTCATGCTTCGTGGTTTTTGCCCCTGATTGAAACAATGGCCACACCCACCTTGATTTCTGATAACAGTCTGGATAGGGATTTAAAAAAAAACATGAGTATGCACCCAAAAAACATTCTGACAAAATTATTGTATAAAATCTTGGCATATACAATTTTGTAAGCTTTTTATACAAATATTGTATTAAAATATTGCAAATCTGCATATTTTCAATACAACAATTGTATTAAAATCTTCCGAAATTGTATATGCCCAATTATTATACAATTTCTGTAAGGTTCTTATGCAGAACTGTATTAAAATCTGCCATCCGCTGGTTGGAAAACGACTGAAAATCGTAATGAAACCAAATAAAAAAGGAAAGGAATTCAAATGGCAGTTGAATCGAAATCAAACGGAAATCGTTTGGAAATTCATTGGAAATCGAGTGAATATATGAATGGGGATCGAGGGGTGAATGGATGAGGATGATAATAGAAATGGAAATGCGAATGTAAATGGAAGTGGAACTAGGGATGATAATGGAAATTGGAGTGAAAATGGGAATAGAAATGGGAGTGGAGAAGTGGTTTTTCAAATCCCGGTACCACACCAAAGGTTGTGAGGAGAAGGGGTCGTAGTTAGTCGACGACTGACAAGCTGCCTCGGGATGTTTTTTTGTTTTCAATACTCGACATTCTTACATTTTTTTTCTGATTACTTCCCTTGGATAGAAAAAAAAGCAAGTGCTCAATCCACTAGGAACGTCTCAGATAATCCATAATGTACTCAATTTGATGTTAAAAGTTAAAAGTTGAAGTTAAAAGAAGAAAGACCAACGGTTATTGATGCTAATTCTTAAAATATTAGATGGATTAAGGAAAGTCCTTAGGGAAAAGACTTCTGAAACACGGAAATCTTGATTGTAGTTAGGGGATCTTGTCAGAAAACTTAAACGATCGCAAAATTCCAAATTCTTTCATAAGTCACGAAACAGTTTTCGTCAAAATATTATAGATGTAAATAAATATAATACATTGATCTCCAGTTAAGTATTACATTTTTTTCCATTTCTCAAGGCTCAAGAATCCACGTTACAAAACATGATTTTGGTCATGCTAATAAGTTATTTCTGCCGAATTAGTCTTTTCCGCTATTCTTTAAACCTTTTTTTTGTCCCACCACCAGTGTTGGCGTAAAAATACCGTCAATGTCCCCCAGGGCGATTCACCTTTACATATGGGGAAGGGCCGTTTGGCCGAATGCCACCAGGTCGAAAGTTGTTTGACCGAATATATCAGTTGGCCGTACAGACCACTAGGTCGAAAGTCATTTGGCCGAAAGTCAGTTGGCCGAAAGGGTCGTTTGACCGAAGGAGTCGTTTAGCCGGAAGGGTCATTTGGCCGAAAGGGTATTTGGCCGAGAGGGTCATTTGGCCATAAGACATTTGGCCGAATAGTAAATATGGCCGAATAGTAAATTTGGCCGAATAAATCATTTGGCCGAATAGGACATTTGAAACGTGGGTCGTTTAGCCAAAAGGGTAATTTGGCCGAATAGGACATTTGGCCGAATAAAACATTCGGCCGAATAGGTCATTTGAAAAGTTAGAAATGAAGAGTGAAAAGAGAGACGTCCCAATTCTCATTCCCCATTTCTCACTTCTCACTGTAAAAAGTGAGGAGCGCGAAGTGGGTAGTGAGACGTCTCATTACCCACTTGGCACTACTCACTCAAATGTCTCACTACCTATTTCGCACTTCTCACTTTTCACAGTGAAAAATGAGAAATGAGGAATGAGACATCGCACTACTTATTTCGTGCTTCTCACTTTTTACAGTGTGTAGTGAGAAATGAGGAATGAGAATTGAGATGTATCTCTTCTCACTCCTAATTTCTTACTTTTCAAATGACCTATTCGGCCAAATGTTTTATTTGGCCAAATTTCCTATTCGGTCAAATGACCCTTTCGGGAAAATTACCCTTTCGGCCAAACGACCCCTTCGGCGCAATGGCCCTTTTGGTCAAATGACCCTTTCGCCCAAATGACCCTTTCGGCCAAACGACCCCTTCGGCTAAACGACTTTTCCGGCCAAATGATCCTTTCGGACAAACCCCTATTCGGTCAGATGTCCTATTCGGCCAAGTGATCTACTCGGCCGCATGACCCTTTTGGCCAGATTAGTTTCGGGGGGAAGTTCTGCTGAATGTCATTTGGCCGAATTCCACTAGGCCGAAAGAGTCATTAGGCCGAAAGGGTCATCTCCGAAAGGGTCATTCGGCCGAAAGGGTCGTCTAGCCGAAAGGGTTATTTGGCCGAATAGTACATTTGGCCGAATAGTACATTTGGCCTAATAAGTCATTTGGCCGAATAGGACATTTGGCCGAATAGCAGAGGCACATGCACCCGAAGCTACGCGGCTTCGCGTATCTTTCTGGTGCAGATAGAGATGAAACTTCTATCTTTCGGTTTAGATTGAGTTCAACGCGTGCCATGGACGGCACGCACTTTCGTATGGCTGCAGTCGACTGAAATTTACGAAAAGGGACGTTACCTTCGACAATGGACGACCAATTGAAAATTCTTCGCTGCAATGGGTTGGGGCGACTTCACACACTACCTTTTTGAGGCCGGCCCTCACAGTAAACATGATATCGATTTTATTATATACAGATTAACCACGATGGAACACGATGGATAGTCGCCGTAAGATGACAAAAATGTACAGCGCAACGCCCTTTTTTCGTTTCAAATTTCTTAGATTTCTTAGATTTTCTTAGATTTCAAAAAAAAAAAAAAATAAGCGGAATTCACGATTTAAATGGACATCAGTCTTAAACTGAGCTTCAAATCAAACAAGATATTCTAAAAAAATTAAATATCTTTACCCGTTCTAATCACGTACTTCTGCCTTCCAGCCGATTTTCTAGCAAAAATGACCTAGCCCTATTGAATTATTTCGAAATGCCAGATCAATATGTTATTGATATCGGACCTTCAGCATGTACGAAGCATCAAATCTGGATCCTCCAATGACTTTTTCCAAGGCGCAGGCGGAAAGGATTCTGCCGAAGAAAGCTGCTTGTCGCTTCCATTCGCAAGATCAAAAATTGACGTCCTGAGCCATTTTGGCAACCTCCAGGGCTCCTTGGGTCTCGCAATAGGGGTTTCGTTTGGTTGAAAATAACTTCTGGTCGAACGAGTCATACGGCCGAAAATGTCGTTCCGCCAAACAAATCATTTGGCATAAATGGAACTTAGCCGTACAGGTTAATTGTCCGAAAATATGATTTGGCCAAAAATGCTATTTGTCCGTGTGGTTCCAGGAAAATTAGGAAATTTAGACATTGCAATTCCTAAGTTTACAAAACAGCGAAAACGGTCATTTGACCAAACATGTTACTTAACTTTACAGATCATACAGTCCAAAATGTCATTGGACGTCTCACATCTCACTTCTCTTATAACTTCTTATTTCCTTTGTACGACCATTTCGACTGTAGAACCCAATGTCATTTCCGACCAAATTAGCAAACTGAATAACATTTTCGGGCAAATGACGCCATTTTGACTAAATTATCTGTACGATGAAACGACATTTTAGGTCGTATGAACTGGTAGACCAGAAGAAATTCGCGACCAAACGATCGAATGTTTTTTTCCGTGAAATCTCTTTCTCGGCAAAATGGCTTCTGTGGCCAAACGACTTATTCGGCCGATCGAAATATTTGGTCAACTAGTTTTCGGCCTAGTAATGATTTCGACCAAATGGAAGTCGACCTACTGTGTTATTCAACTTTCGGCCAAACGACCCTTTCTCCTACAGTCAATTTGAATTACGTAAAAACCGTTGAGGATTGATGAAAGAACATCAGAACCGCTTCCTTTGAGCTCCGGATGTCCCCGAAGTTCCAAAAAAATGTATTCCCTTATTTTTCTCATAACAAATTATGAAATATGATATGTCGGGGTCTCCAAAAGATTTGCGAACAAATGCGAGGGATTGCCAATCCGGATATGGCGAGTTCGATTCTCGGTCCGGTCTAGGATGCTTTCGGGTTGGAAACTTTCTCGACACCCTGGACAGTGTATTCATTGTACTTGCAACACAAGATACATACTCATGCAATGGCGGGCATAGAAAAAGCTTTTCATTAATAACTGAGGAAATGCTAATAGAATACTAAGTTGAAAAGTAGGCCAAAGTAGGCCAAGCTATTAAAGAAGAAGAAGAAGTATATGTCGCATGCAACCGGATTCAAGTTTGTCACAGACAAACCCAAAGGGGTAAAAAATTACAGTAGACTATTCAAATTAGATTCAAATAAATGTTTTTCACAAAAAAAAACGGAGGTTGGTAGGTATGGCTTATGATACTTGTGTAGAAATTGTATATTTTGTATATATTGTATATGTGCCCATCTGCAGTACTGGAAATGGTTCCAGTGTGCTCAAAACTGGCCATCAAAATGTGTTTAGATACAACTCTTCTCCACGATGCGGTTTTGAAAAGCCGATGTTGGAACGAAATACAAAATAAAATGTTAAAAATGTCGTAAATGGTCACCGGTTATGGCTAATGTCTGAAAAGTTCAAAATCGATCAAAAATTGAATGAGCTAAAGCAAAAACATCATCGAAATTTAACACTACGCTTTGAATGCTCCAGTGCAGCAATAATGCATCAAACTTCCACGCCACCCGGTATGAGTCACTAACCAAGCACGCGTATCGATTCATCGGAACGCGTGGAAACCCATTCCTATGCTGTTCGATAGGCTCACCTGACACCACCAAATATGTGAGCATAAAAGATAAATGTTGGAGCGTGGATGCTGCCAGCAGCTGCAGCAACGTCATGCCATCAAATCGATCGCGCTCCGTCACCTCCGCCACAGCAGCGTCATGGATTTTCTTAGAAACGCGGGTTGCTTTCCAGCTAAAAACTAATCCGCGTCTTTTGAATTCCTCTTCGCTGAGCTCCGGCGATGGCGTCGCAGACGATGACAACACCGGCATATCGCGAGGCGATTTGTCTGAGCGGTGATGATTGCGGTCAAAATTAGTACTAAATTATCGGCTACTTCCAGCTAAGCGGTTTACGCTTTTCGTTCGAGAGTGTTTTAACTGTTTCCGTCGCAACGGCAAAATGTTTTCGGATAATTTATTGCCCCTGTAGGTTCAATATTCGTTGACGGTGACTGAATCTGGGCCATGCCATCGAAACCTTAGATCGATATTGGCCACCCGTTAGGCCGCCTTCATCAATCATTTACGGAGTGAAAATTTTGTGAAAGACCCGTCACTCGTCCACAGACCGATCAATTAACTGACGCAGTCGGGTGCCTGTTGCCATCGCGTCAGTCGCCAACATAGTTTATGTGCTCAGGCGGGCATAAAATAGTAATGACCGGAATTCGCTACAAAGTTACATTCGCTGCAGGAAAAAAAAACATACCAATCCCCGATCGGTGCAATTTTTTTACGTTTTGCGCATCCTGTGCAAAAGGCATCCAGTCGGCGTAGGACGTCTGCGCCCTTTTCTGGACGGTTGTAATCGGGCGAAAGCAGTAATTCCCACCGGCGCAAAAACAAAAATTGTTGCTCATTCTCGCGCGCAACTATCTGAAGGGTATCAGACGTAATAAAAATTTATTTTATTACGTGCCTTCCCCTTGGAACATTTTGATTGCCTTGCCTGTGTAAAGTTTCGCATAAGTAATCAAAATAAACGGTTTTATGAGTGTGAACGGGGGAAAAGAATGACTTAACCCACTGATGGTTGATTGATTCGAATGGAAATGAATTCCGAAAATACGCTAATCAATGAAGAAACATATTGTGTTGGGTCTACTCCATGGTTCAAAGGGGAGCCGTTTGTTTTCTTGTTTGCGGAAACGGAGGACAACTCATTAGCTTTAATCTTTTCTGTGTTTTGTAAAATATAATGTTGATGTGTTAAGTAATGGAATCAGTTTCCGATTTCAACGAAAACCGACTTCAAGATGAGCAGAAATCAATACTTTCCGAAAATATGAAAAATATGAGATTTTTAGAACGAGATGTTGTCGAAAAAAAATCGGTTGATTCTCTAAGGACATGAATATGTTTTCCAATAAATATATTGCGATACTAATGTGCGGGACATATAACATCTACCTATCTCTCATATCATAAACCCCATATCATCTATTCCTTTTAACATCCTTCATAGGACATTGACATCCATACCTGGGAAGTTGCTCATATCCCATCCGAAACCAATCAATCCCATAAAGAATGTTCAAGCCATAAACATTGCGCCATGCTTCAAAACGATTGCTGCTAGACGGGTCTTATCTTCTCCATGCCTTCACAGTACGAACTTCTTCCTGCCCATCACCGCAACCTGGAACCTGGCAACCTGTCGCCACCGGCTGCCACTTAACCATAAGCAGCGATGATTGTCGTTAAAAAATATCCCATAACAAGCTTAGAACCGCAATTTGTGGTCAACCGGTGGTTGTCGTCATTGTTGCCGTCGTCGTTGACGACGCAGACACAGATGCAGGAACAGTCTGGGCTGGACGGTTTCTCTAAGCTCTGGCGCTGCTGTCCGCAAAACAACTGAAACCACCTCCCACCTCAATGGCTAGGAGAGACAGATAAGATAAAGTCACTTTCTTCTGCGACAAGAACCTTGCCGAACAGATTCATCCACTGAGATTAGTGAGACGAGCGGAGAAATAAGGGCCACGTACGGACACACAGCACCGATGCGATGCGATGGAAGGTGAGGGCGAACAAACCATATCGCATTAAAAAATGACATCGTTTTAGAGCTCTGCCGTGTCCGAGCTTGAGCGGAAAGATTATTTATGACTCGGTCGGAATCCTTTTGATATTTTCTGCCGTATTTTTTTGCATTCAGAGAGATGCATTCTGGAGAAGGCAGCCTTCGGACGGATGCAATCGGCAGTCAGAGTCGGTTGGATGTTGATGATAGCTCAAAAAGGAAGTCATCCGCTGCGAAGAAGGAGCATTAATCCATTCTGGGCCTATTATTATTGGAAACAAATCAAGTAGCTGCCTGGTATGCGGATAAAAAATATGTCGATACTGCAGGGAGGTCATCTCCCACAAATCCTTGAGAAATTGTTCGTTTAAGTGATTTCCACCTTAGCCACTTGGTATCTGTCATGTGCTTAATCGCTCATTGAAGATAATCAACTCCTGGAGGGAAAATCTCAATTAAATGCTAGGCTCCTGAATAGATTTAACTCGCCGATAGGGCGAAGTACTCATTCAAATCAGTATTTCATTATTGTAATGAAATGTTTTGGAATAAAAATCATCTCAAGTGGACTCAATGCTACTCGAGTTTTCAAAAATATTTTTTGAAGAGTGTATAACCGAAAGACAACACTTTGAAATATTTTATTATACGCTTATTTCAAGGTGAATGTCATAGATCCGTTCTCAGCAGTACTTTCGCTAGACCAGAAACCGTCGTACATTCCAAACTTAGTGCCTCACCCCATGATTCAAACAGACTGCAGCCAACGACGAAGATGACGCGCGGCATGTTGACTTCTTGGTTCTTACATGGGCGGTAAACGAGCGAAAGCGGATTATGATTGAAAATGAAACCGAAAGCTCTCTGTCGGCGGCTTCGGCTGCATCAACCGTGTGCAAGTGCGCTGCAGTCCCCAATGCATCCAACGTACTGCCGCCCGCCCAAAGATGGGATGAAAAATTTGCAGTCCTGGGATTGAAAGCTGCGGATTAAATCAGAACCTGAGAAAGCCGATTGGAATGTGACGGGACTTGAGGTTCAATGTCAGCGAGAGTACCGCCGCTTCTCAGACTTAGCCGTGCGGTGGTAGTGTCGACCGCCAAGCGGCATCGAGCAAGAAATGAGATGGTTATCGGATAAATACTATGTTGATTGTTTGCAGCTTAGAATAAACTGCCCTGCTCTTACCGCGCGCGGCAAGTTAGTTTATGGTTTTATTGTTCGTGTGTTAAAAATAGCATTGCACTTGCACTGGTTGCAGCCAACGATCACGAAAAGGTGCACTGTGGGTGACCGCTTGGGTAGACAGACACGGAATCGTGAACTTGGGCAGCATCGTGCGGCGGAGAAACGAACGAAGTCGAAATGATTGTCTATTGTCATAACGCTCGGAATTACTCATCACGTACGAATCGCGGTAAGAATGAAGAACTGATAAAATCTTAGGCCGTTTGACGATTCGCCCCCCGGGCTCAAGTTCACGGGCGTTCAAGTTTAATGGGTCGAGTGGATAGAACGAGGCGACGATGATTGTAGTGAAAATTCTTAGGAATCATTAAGCAAAGTATCTTTCTTAGGTGCTAATGTGCAATTAAAGTCCTAGCTTTTATGTCACTATTTTAATTCTCAAGAAGGCTAATATGTAGCCTTATCCCAACTAATCCACCTAATGGTATAACATCTTTTGCGTGCAATATAAAAGGAAATTAAAATGTGAGAATTTTACATTTAGTTTTATTATGTTGACATATTATTATATTAACTTCGGCTTCTTAAACAGTTTAATTAAAGAAAAGAGTAAAAACATATTATCAGTATTTATGTCTCACTAAAGAAAAATTGACGTTTATTCAAATGAGGTCCATTAAAAGCGTGGGTATTCGTGCTTTTGAAATGAAAGAATTGAAACTACTTCTTTGTTATAGCTTTTGCTTGGAAAATGGTGAGGAACTTATTTTATTATGAAAATTAACAGTAATAAAGTTTCAATAATCATGTTGCTTGGAAACTTAAAATAATGCAGGATAAAAAGGATAAAAATAATATAACCAATAAATGTTTTGTGTGGGAAGGCCCGTTTGACCGAATGTCATTTGGCAGATGGACACTAGACAAAAAGTTGTTTGACCGAATGCACCATTTGGCCAAACAGAACATTAGGCCAATAAGGTCATTTGGCGGAATAGGTCATTTGGCCGAATCGGTTATTAAGATAAATAGGTCATTAGGTCAAAAAGGTTATTTGGGGGTCGAAACAAGTGCGATTTTCAATAGTTTGCAGCAGCCAACAAGTAAATACATAAGTACAGTGCGTGTATCTATCGTCGGGAAAATAATAAAATATATTTTTCGTGTTCGGCGGCTTTTGCGCGTGTATTGCGCTTTGCTCCGGTCGAGACAAGTGCAATCTTCAATTGTTTGCAGTAGCTACCGGGCAAGTAAGTACAGAGTGCTACGCGTCTGTTCGGTCATCCAAAACGCGATTCTCCTTTTTTTACATACCACCGGGCGTATATGGTTTAACTTTTTTCTCGTGGGGAGACAGCGAATTAGTGTTATTTTCCATCCCATAGAATCCAGATAAACTATCTTTTGTAACTAAAACGATATCCTATCCCAAGACAATCGTGGAGAGGTTTACTCGGTCTCTAGTAGCAACCAGAGTCGGACTAACAATCCTTCCCTTCCTATATGGCCGTAAGGACGTGGCCGATGCCATTATTGACTTTAGATATTTGAGCTCCCAAAAAATGTACATTGAAAATGGGTAGATAGTCCCAAACCCCATTTATTGTGATTTCTGTACAATTTCGCAAGTTCTAGTCAATCACGGAGTAGCAACTACGAATTGTGCGGTCGTAATGCTCATGCTCATTAGGCCGAATAGGTCATTTGGCTGAAAATGGCGTTTGGCCGAAAGGTTCATTTGGCAGAATGAGCCACTTGGCCGATAATGTCGTTTGGCCCAATAGTTTGTCTCACTTCTCGCTTCTCACTCCTCGTGTCTCACTTCACACTTAACACTGTGAAAAGTGAAAAGAGCGGAATGAAAGTGAGACGTCTCTCTTCTCACTTACTATTTCTTACTTTTCATTTCGCGCTTTTCACAGTGAGAAGTGAGACGTCAGATGACCTATTTGGGCACATGACATATTCAGCCAAATGACGTTTTCGGCCCAATGACCTATTCGGCCAAACACTTATACGGCCAAATGACCTATTTGGCCGAATGACTCTTAGCCATGTAGCCTAATAGTTTGTTCGGCCTAGTAGCATTCGGTCAAATGGCTTTCGACCGAATGAGTTTCGGCCAAACGACCCTGAACTAGTCGAACATAATTGATCGATAAACGACGCTTTGACTCCGGGGCATCCCATGAAGATTTTATTTTTGATTTTCTTTGCCTTTTCTTATATCGTGGTGTACAAGAAAAGCAGGAAAAAAATACGACCAGGGAAAAATGAAGCTAATATTCAACTTAGAGACGTGTGTCAAAGCCTTTGCGATAACTTTTACGAGAAACAATGACATGATTTACCCGCTTGCTCTTCAAATTGTTTTTGATATTTTGATCGAAATCAAAATGTCTTCTTCTTCTTCTTCAATGGCGCTACATTCCAACTAGAACTTGACCTGCTTTTCAACATAGAATTCTTTTTTTTTGTGTCTTTATTAAGGAGACTTTCAGCCCTAGGCTGGCTCGTCTTCAACTTAATATTCTATTAGCATTTCCTCATCAGAGTTATTAATTGAAAGCTTTTTTGTGCCCGCCATTGCATGAGTATGTATCTTATGTGGCAAATACAATGGATACACTATGCCCAGGGAGTCAAGAATGTTTCCCAACCGAAAACATCCTAGACCGGACCGAGAATCGAACTCGCCATCTCCGGATCGTCTTGCTCGCAAGGCTACTGGAGACCCAGTCATTTTGTTCAAATATCCATCGTTGCTGATCAATAATTTTACACATCGGTAAAAGTTTGCATTATCATTTGTTACTCCGTAGTCCTACAATTTTAAATGTATTTTAAAACAGAAGTGATTTAAATTTCGTGCGATTTTGAATTGAATCTTATATGTTCCCCAGAAGAATGATTTGATTCATGAAAGTGATTTTTAACATATATTGATAGTTCATCACTGTAGAAGGAAATTGGTAGAATTTTGAGAAGGATTCACTCTGTGTTCCGATAAGGAATTCTTCGTGTTTAAAAATATTTATTCTCCGAATTCCAAGCAACAAATGGTTCGTTTTTCGACAAGCGAAGTGTGAGATGCAAAATGATCGAATACCGAAATTCAAATTATCCAAATTCCGAGCATTGAAAAAAAAAATCCGCAATCCAAAGAAATTCTTTGAGTTCCGAGAAGCGAATTGTCAGATTCTTCTATTCCCAAAACGGACTTCCACCGCGTTCCGATCAGAAAGTCTTCGCGGGTTTTCTCCGCGTTCCTGTGAGGAATTCGGTTCGATTTTCGAGAAGCAATGTTCCATGTTCCGATAAGGATTCTTTCCACGTATCGACCAGAAACTCTTCCGCGCTATGAGAAAAAATTCTTTTTGTTCCGAAAAGGAATTCCCCTGATCCAAAAAGGAAATTTGAAGGTAAATTACGGTTGTTTTGAAATGCAAATTGAACTTTTTGTTTTTAGAAGCAAATAGTTCGCGTTCCGAAAAACAGATTGACCAAATTCCGAAATGCAAATTGATCAAGTTTCGATTTCCAAGAAAAAAATTTCTGGCTGTATCGAAGATGAGGAATTGTCCGAGTTTCGATCAGAAATTCTTCTAGTGGTAGAAAATAATTTTCGAAACGAAAGAAATTTCGTGTTCATTCGAGAAGAAAATTGTCAGACTTCCGGGAAGCGGAAGGATTAGCGTTTCGACCAGGAACGCTTGTTTTTAGAAAAAAAAAATATCCGCATTGTTCGGGTTCCAAGAAGCAAATTCAACAATATCCACAAAGGATGTTATCGGCGTATCGATGTGAGAATATCTGCGGCTAATAAGAAATTCTTCGCGTTTCGCGTTTTGAGAAGAAAATCTTCGCGTCCCTAGTAGGAATACTCCGCGATCCGAAGAAATTCTTGGAAAAGAAATATATAAGATTTAGATTCACATTTATCAGATCTGACAGAAGTATTTCGTAAGGCGTCTTCAGTGTCTCGTACTTGACTCGACGACACGTACGAGACACTGAAGACGGCCTTACATTTGAGGTCGAAATACGTATCTGTCAAGATACAATTAAGTGGTGGAATTCAATGGGATTGTACTAACTCGTCTTATGACAAGTGAAGACATTCCACTAAAAAGCTCAAAATAATTTTCTTAAAGAAAACTAATTAACCAATTTTCGAGAAGTAAATTTTTGGAGCAGCAGTAAATCCGCGTTTCGAGAAACAATTTTTCCGAGTTCCGAGAAGTAAATTGTTTGAGTTTCTGTCTGAAGGATTTTTCCGCGTCTTTGCGGAATATACTCGGAGTATGCCGTCATTTTTTAGCGTGGTCACTCCCAACTACTACCTACTTGTGTGGCGTGGATATGGAGTCATTAGCTCATTACACCCCTTTGAGTCAATGACGTATGATACAGTCTAGCCATATGCTCGACCTTGTATACACACACACTTGGTGCGTTACCATGTAACGCGCGCGGTAACAGCGAAACCCACACTCTGCGCGCAGCAGCGAGCATCAACGCTTTGATACAGCAGCAGTGGTACAGGTAAGACCTATCGCCTACTCGAGCGTGCTGGGTGATTCCTCCATTTTGGGGTTAACATTTTGGCGATCCTGCCAGGAGGATACATTTCCAGTAGAAAATTCGGTTTAAAAATAATCTTTAGAAAAACGTATCTTGTTTTTCTTTGAGGAATCACCCACCACACAGGAAAATATACATTTCCATCGTATATAAAATTGTAAATTCAAATCACAAAAGGTGTGGAAAAGTGTTGGGAACAAAATGGCTGACTCGGTAGATCTCGTTAAGAGTGACAAGTGAGATAGTTAACTTGAGTAAGTTTTGATGTGAATACTCACCATTTTATCATAAATAAGGGAAAATAAGTACGGATCTAAAATGCTTCTAACAGTTTTGGTAGGAAGCAGATGGAGATATTCGTTTTTGGTTATGAATCAAAATGGCCGTGTGGTTCTTGTCGGAAGCGGATCGGGATGACCGCGCTTTTCTTTTTGTGTGCCAGATAAGGCCGCTGGTTTTTGTCGGAAGCGGATCGGGATGACCGCGCATATTTGATGTAGAAATGGTCCAAAGGGTTTCGTTGGCAAACGGGTCAAAACGATTTTTCTAGTTCGCATAAACATCGGGTCAGAAACTGACAACTAGAAAATACCATGCCCAGTTGATTTGACCGCGCCCTCTTAAATGGCTATGGTCGATATGTAGTTTCCATTCGAATGAAAAAATTTACCTGTAAAGGATATAAACATATAATTAGGCCAGAAACAAGATTGGAGTATGATGAAATAGTGAAAAATCATTATTTATCTCATCAGTTCCAGGTTAAAGCACACATCGAATTTGGAAAATGTCAACAGGAGGAAAGTACGTGAGGGCTCCAGAGCCGCACAGCGATTCAGAAGACGAAGACGAACACATCAGCGAATGGCAGCAAGAAGCAGCTAACCATGTCAAGCAAGAACAGTTGGACGAGTGTGACGTTAGTTCCGCGAACGAGACACTTGGAAGTGATGACGACACCGATGATAATGAAACGGAAACATCGAACGCAGAGAAGATCGTGGCATGACGCTGCGAGGAAACCAGGATTACGCCATTAGAATGGACAGAACGAAGAGCACGTTAAATAAATTGGTACAGGACATGAACACTTACCAAGCTTCGTGCTACAGTCGCTCTGATCCATCACGACGATGACCGTAGTTGGAACATTGGAATCGAGACCCCCGGACCGTCAACCAGTTCGGGTAATATTCGTTGGGAAAATATTCAACCATTCCCGAACGACGTCCCGGCAAATCAGATGTGGGAATGATGGAATAGATTTATTGATCGATTTGAAATTGCCACCTCGCTATCCAACGTAAACGATCCCGCAAAACTCTTAGCCAGTGGACTTCATGTTACTCAATCAAATCATGTTACTTATCAATACTTCATGTTACTTATCAATCCTTCAGAGGCAAATGTTACCACCGGAGAACAGCGCATCAACAGGACCACAGCAGGACATTGAGATACGACTTAATATCAGCAGGAGCTCCAAAGGCAAATTCTCCCACCAACCCTGTGAAACCAAAACCTTGTTTTCATCTACTCTATTTTGATTCCAACGTTTTAACTGTAGCATTTGTCAATCGTCCGTATTTCTATAATTTTCATGTATTACCATCATGTTTTAAAGTGTTAGAGTTAATTAGGCTTAAGTAAAATAAAAGCAATTTGGCGATGCCCTTGGTTGGCACGGCCGACCCTTTTATCAACTCAGCCCCTGCTGAACAACATTGGCGGGACCTTAGGTTGGCCCGCAAAGGGAGCTCTTAAAGCTCCCTTTCATCCCAGTGATGAACTTAATTTTAGAATTAAAAAATCACTTAAATAAGGATTAATAAACAGAATAAACATAAATGTGGCTGATAAGGAAACTAGGATTGTGGATACATCGGAAAAATTACTAGAGGCTGAAGGAACGGTTGCGTACGAAATCGTCGAAATAGAAGAAATGATTGGAGATCATTCTGATGAGTAGGTGGCCCGGATACAACAGGAGAAAGTTTCCGAAAAACACGATCTCGAGATTGATGGTGATTTCATCCAGCGGACCTATGGAATCCCAAACTGCTCGCAGATGGTGAATGATTTTAAATTCGTAATGAAAGAGAAGACATGGAAGTTAGAAGCAAGCCAGCGTCGGGCCCAATTCGCATCATCGGGATCTAGCGAACACGCTCCTAGGCGGAAAAGCTCTCGCCTTAATAATAAATAAATATTATTGTAATTATTCATTTATAATAATAGAATTCGGCTCCGTGAAGTTTTTAGAAAACGTCTGAGCCTTAATAAACAAATAAATTTAAAAAAAATGGAAAGTAAAACAAGTGATTGGCAATAGGGCAATTGGTAAAGTTCCGCAATGACATGAATCGTGTTTCTACATTATCAATTTTCTTGATATTTATACGTTGTGTAACGTCAAGCGGTACCGCGTAAAAATAAACTTCAGTGTAATAAACATTGCCTAGCAATCTGATATTTTTTTCCGTAAATCTGATCTCAAAAGTTTTCAATGTTACAAAAAATTCAAAATTTTGATAGCAAGATTTTGAGCACCCCTAAATCATGTCCGATGAAGCTCAAATTTTGCATAGGGGCATATTTTAGGGCTTAGGAAATGTTTGCGTAACGTCCGGTTTTTAAATTCGATGAAACATTGTTTTCGCCATAAGAAATTTTTTCAAAGTCCCAAAACAGTCGATTTTTTTTCAAAAAAACAATTCTCAAAGTTTCATGCATTTTGAGTCTTTCCTTTGGCATCAAAAAACAAAAAATATATTAAGCTCGTTTAGTGGAATGTATTGAATTTACATTTAATTACCAGTATTGCATTATCTTTTTAGATTAGCATTTTCATTACCAACTGTAATAGTTTTCAGTGTCTTGTACTTGACTCGACGAGTCAAGTCGAGTCGAGTCGAGTCAAGTATAAGACACTGAAGACGACCACAGTTGTGGTCGAAATACGTATCTGCAAAGATAACGAAAATTAACTGGTGGAATTAAATGGACAGTACTTAATTCGTCTTAGATGATCAAAAAACAAAAAAAAGGGGGAACCCTTGTGAGAAAAAAATAAAGTTTTGATTAATTTTAAGCAACCCTGAATCATGTCCGATTTTGCATAGGGGGATATTTTTGGCTACGAAAACATTTGCGTATGGTGCTAAAATTTGATGATAACAATTTTTATTAACTGAAAAAAATCCAGTCCAAATACGAAAAAAAGTCCCAAAAATGTTCTAAGAGAAAAATTCAATTCTTTTCAATTTTTTTTAAAATAACATCAGATCTCGACGTTTCATGCATTTTAAAGTCATTTGGCATAAAAAACAAAAATTTTATTTTCGACTTTTCCTTTGGTCCCCCTTTAGAAAATTTTCATGGGTAAAAATTTCAAAATTTTGATGAATTTTAGGCACCTCTAAATCATGTCCGATTGAGCTCAAATTTTGCATGGGGTCATATATTGGGGTAATGAAACTTGTGAACAATGTCATGATGTCGAAAATGTCATTTTCATTGGCACCCTAATACATACACAAATTGCTTGTAAATTTGAACCGATAGTTTGTTTACATTCATTGACCTACAATATTCTATTAGTTCTCGATTAACTCAGCCTCTTGAACAGAAAAAAAAGTTCGGTGCTCATGCAAAAGGCACGATTCTCCAAAAATAAACCAAAATATTTAATCACAAAGGAGATAAAGCTTTAAATTTGAAATACTGAAATACTAAAATATTTCATTGGAATTTTGTTGAACAATGCTTATTCTTATTCAATGCTCGTCCAAAATTCTCCAATATTACAATTAACTGCATATTATTCGGCAACTCGGTTGTATGAAAATTATTTTTTGTTAAATATCTTAGCTAGCATATGCAGAGCATATGTTTGAAATGGACAAATTTCATATCAATTTGTCCATTTCGAAACATATGCTGTGCATATGCACAGCCAAGATATTTAACAAAAAAATTCTCCAATATATTGCTGCGCTACTGTAGCCAGGGAATAAAACTAAGCGTGTTTGACTTGATTTACATTCCCAGTGAAAAACCTGCCGTTGACCTACAGAATAATTAGTGAAACTATTATTCGTAGCTAATAGACTTAAAAGTTTGAGCTTTGTACAATATCCGTCGATTAGGATTAGAGCGCAAAACCTAAATACCCACTTACGATCATTATCACTTCAAAAGCTAACCCTCATAGACGACATCGAAAAGAGCTCGACGAGTATTTCCCGCCGGTACCTGCGCTCTGGACGCATGAAATGCCGCAATAAAATGCTCACACCGCAAACCCCATAAAACGGTTTTGTTGCACTTATTTGCGTTTAGTGTTCCTGTCCTACCGATGATGATGATGATGGCGGTGGCGACGGATGATCAGAACGAAACACCTACTGTTGTCTCATAGAACCAGTGTGGCCTGACCGGATCAGGGATCTATTTGCCCAAAAAACACATTCTTTTCAATCATCACTGCCAGGTATGTATGTGGCGACTTAGGATAAAGCTTCTGAATGAGTCATTATTTAATTCTATGTTTGGCTACTTTACATACGATTTATTTTGATTATCTTATTACTACATTTTATTCATTACTATATTATAAACAGTCATGATATACTGAAATAAACGTTTAGCATTGTTTGACTGGCTGAAGTAAGCAGTTAAAGTTTCACGTCCGGAAAACGTCTTTTAGACATGTGAAGATATTCAGATGAATATATGTCATACGAAATGATGAACATTAGCAGTTTTGACTAATGCTTTAAGATTTCAGTCATGTTGGTAAAAAGAAACGACAATATTGGCGCATTATTCTTATTTTTTGGAATGAGCCAATATTTTATCCGATAGAGGGAAAAAGGAATAGTTCACCGTTCTTATACAGCTTGAATCCAATTCCTCCGTTTGTTTGTTTTGGCAAAGCTTCTTTGTCCGTATACTCAATTAGTATCTGCATTTTTAGGAAGGGGGGCAGCCAGGTAGGTGGCATTCAAATATCCAGCCAATTTACGGACGGACATCAGGAATGTGCGAACGCAAAGCAGCAAAAAATGCTACAACGCAAATTTGTACAGTCTCACATTCTCGGTCAATATTGAATTAAATACCATGAACCAAGAAAAAAAGAGTGAACTCTGTTGGAGGTCGCACTTTGGCGGCGCATCGGTCACTTTGCGCCTCCATCATAACAAAGACACTGGGAACGCATACGAGCAAGAACGTGATAACCGATCGAAAGTGAAAAGGTTTGCAGTTTTTGACTGGCCGCCTTCCGGCTGTCAACCGAACCGCCTCACGATCTGTCTCTCGATGAGTAATGAAAGTAAAAACCAGTTATGCAACGCAATATGACGCGATGAGTCATTATCCGTCGAAAAAAATGCATCATCGCATCGGCGGAAAATTATGTCATTGGAGATGGTTGATTCGGTGGAAGTGTTGTCGTCGTCGACGTCATCAATGCAGGTGTAATGAGATATCTTCTTAAGGCGCAGTGACCCCTGGCGGGCTTGGTGGAAGAACCCACCGAGCCACCAATTCACCAAACACGACAACCCAACAGGGGAACGGCTCTAGTTGCATCCGATGGAATGCACGAGAATGCGGCGTGATTCATTGATCAAATTCTTGTCCCTTTCTTTTATAGCCTCATTTTTATCAATTATGGCTCCTTTTGCGTTTCTCATTCTCATTCCGGTCGACTGGAAGGCACAGACAGGTTACCTGCAACCGCAGCCTTTCAACTTGTTTGGAATGCGGTGGAATGTCGGTGCTACAAATTACCCGCAAAACAATCGAGAGCGATCCAACACTTCCTCCGTTGCTCATCAACCCACCACACCGATCGGCATCGAATACCTCTGCAGAGAGCGCAGAAGAAGTGCATCTTTTGAATTTTAACATGCTAAAGAACGAAGCACGTCGAGGTCTTTCCGCTGTCCGATCATTCACACCAGCTGTAGATCCTTCTGCTCTCGTTGAGCGAGTGGTGGTTGCCCGATCGGCCGGAGGCGAAGTGAAGAGCAAAGATCAACAATAAGTCACCTGGCACCTGGTACCTACCTACCTACAAATGCAATGCAACGGAACGGAACCTCATAGCAGCGGAGTGAGTGGCGGTCGGTCGGTCGGTCGGTAACGATAATTGACTCGAAGCCATCAAACACTCGCCTAATAGGATTAAGCCGTAATAAACGTCCGACACCTTGGTGGTGACCTCTCACTCATGGGTTGGTTTTATTGAATCCACATATCCCGGGATGGCGTCGTCGCCGTGCAGAAAATTACATCACCTTCGCCGGTTCGAAGGACCTGGAGAGGTCCAAAGTGTATAAATATCACAAGAAGCGCGTTCACTCACTTCGAGTTGTGTCGAGTTGTTTCTTTTTTCGATAAATGGTTGGTGGCATCACCGCGGCGATGACGAAGTCGCCGAGATGGATCAATAGTGTCGGTCAATAATCGAGCGCTTGGTAGGTTAATAGTGCTTTATGGTGAGCCAACTTATCTCGTCTATTGAAGAGCTTCTCGGAAATTTTGAATATTTTGGGTCAGCTTTGCTATTGAAATGGACTATTTTTTGTTAGCTTTTGACTGTTCGGTGTTCGTTGAGTGATGAATGAGTCAAACGAATTTGAATTTATTAACCGAATAGACCACAATGTTTGACTTAACAAAGCAATTACAGTGACTAATAGAGCTTACCTTATGTTTTAAATCCGCTTAGCTTGAGAGAAGACAAATAAAACTTTTTCGATTTTTCTAATATCGCTAAATTATCGCTGATCGCATTGTATGTTAGAGATGTATTCACGTGTGAAAATGGTAGCTTGCGGCAAACTGTTTTAAAATATCAAATGTCACTATCATTATAAAACCTGGAATCTTAAAGCTATGAACCTTTCATCCGCCAATTAAAGGTAATTACTGTTAAACTCAGTTACCTAAGTTCGACAGAAGAAAGAAAAAGGCATGAAAGCAGGGACACCTCGCCTAGTGAGGCCGTTTTCACTTATTACTCATTGCTTGGTTACTGTGGTCAATTGACCTATCCCGTCGAAAAAAAAATCGCTTAATCATTTGCAGATGTCATATTAGAAATTTGGAGACAGCACTCGTCGATAGAAAATCCTTCCGCACGCGATGGCATATGAGCAAATCAAACCACCTTCCTTTTGCCAGTGGGGATATATCAGCTTCCACACTGATATTCTTCCCTCCCCCTTCATACGGGAGATTGGCAGAAGGAAGGTCGTGTGATATGTGCCATCACAAATATTGCCCTCCGCTCGCTTTCAAATCGACTTCTATAAAAACATTCTTCATGCCTGCCGTATCCTAACGGAACTATCAATTCTATACTTTCGCCTCTAATTCTGTCATGAACATGTGCGTCTAAGTTTGGAAGATGATATTAGCATTTCCATATCATTGTAAATCGTTTAACTTTACGTAGAAGTTACACACACAAAATCATCTTAATTTATTGGTGGCTAGTTTTATTTTCCATGTAAGGAAAACCTGCCAATTGTGCATTTCTCCTTTTTATTAGTTCTTATTTTTCTCCAATGGCACAACATTCCAACTGGAACCTCGCCTGCTTTTCAACTTAAGTTTCTATAAGCATTTTCTCAGTTATTAATTAAAAGCTTATCTATGTCCAACATTGCATGGATATGTATCTTGTGTGGCAAGTACAACGGATATATTATGCCCTGGGTGTCGAGAATGTTTCCAACCAGAAAACATCCTAGACCGAATCTAGAATCGAACTCGCCGTCTCTGGATTGGCCATCCTACGCCTTTGCTCGCAAGGCTGCTGTAGACCCCGATTTTATTAGTTAAAAAAAAATTTGAAATGCGTTCCGAAAAAAAAATTGAAAAGGAATCTCATTCGCTCAACTTCTATTAGTCGATTTTATTTACCATTGGCACCATATGCTTCATATCCTACCTTATCATCAGCCGGGAAAATGCACTCTTCGAACAAAGGGATCATATCTTCCCTTCCCTTAAACTGCGCAAATGTCTGCATTAAAAGAAGGAATCATATCCTCTCTTGCCTTTTACCGGGCAAATGCATCGCTCAAGAGGAGATCATATCACTCCTTGCCTTAAACATAGCAAATGCCTGAATTAAAAAAGAGAAGTCATATTCTCTCTTGCCATCTACCTGGCAAAAGCATTCCTTAAAAGAAGGGATCTTATGTCCCCTTGCCTTAAACCGGGGAAAAGCCTGTATTAAAGGAATGAGTCATATCCTTGTTAGCCTTCTGCCGGGCAAATGCATCCCTCAAGAAGAGATCATATCTCCCATTGCCTTAAACAAACCAAATGCCTGAATTGAAAGAAGGAGTCATATATTCTCTCTTTGGAAGAAGGACCGTATCTCTCTTGCCTTAAAGAGAGCAAATGCATCAATTGAAAGAAGGAGTCATCCTATCTTGCCTTTTGCTGGACAGATGCATCCCTTAAAGAAGGGATCATAATTCCTCTTGCCTCAAATCGAGCAAATGGCTGAATTGAAAGAAGGCATCATATCCAAGCTGGCCTTTTACCGGGCAAATGCATTTCTCAAAGAAGGGATCACACCAAAGCAGATATGAAACACAATGGACCAGCGACTGCAATTATAAAGAATTGAACATATTTTACATTAGTTCCGAAATTGGTGATTTCACAATTATTATGCCAAATGATCTTATGCCAGAATCTTGACAAAAGGTCGAAAGATGAAAGGTCGAAAAGACAAAAGGTTTAAAGGACAAAAAGTCGAAAGGACAAAAGGTCGAAAGGACAAAATGTCGAAAAGACAAAAAGTTGAACGCAACAGAAGGTGAAAAGGACAAAAGGTCGAACGGCACTGAAAGTCGAAGAGGACAAAAGGTCGGAAAGGACAAAAGCTTAAAAAGGACAAAAAGTCTAAAAGGTCGAAAGGGACAAAAGGGGATAACAAGTTGGATGTATTCCAAAGGAATTTGTGAAATGCATATAACTTGAAGCACAAATAACACACTCATATCATTAATCAAAGTTGAATGAGCAATTTTCAAAGAAGGTGTACTTAATATGAAACAAATGAAACAATATTGTGAATATATAGATAGTTCTGTTAGAGATAAAAAAGATTCCTGATTTAGGAAATGTATAAAACTTGTATTGCGCGAGATAGGGGTTTTGCTCTTTTATTTTTCACTATTTTTAACAATTAAATAAAATTAATTCAATGAGTGCAAATAATAGACGAATATCTAGGTTTTCTAAATGTCACTTCGATCTGTCAAAGTAGTGCACGCCGCAGCCACGCAGACGCGCGCATTGAAAATGCGCCATTTTGATAGATCGAAGTGACATTTAGAAAACTCAAACATCCATCTATCAGTTGTACTCACTGAATGAATTTTATTTAGTTGTTAAAAATTGTAAAAAAATAAAAGAGCAGAGTTTTTTCCAACTGTGTAGGGCAACTCTGGTGCGGGATTGATTCTCTCCGTGTTTTGTCTATTTCAATTTTTTGTCCCTTCGTTTCAATCTTATTGATATTTTGTTTCTTTCGACCTTTCGTCCCGTTCAACGTTTTGCCCTTTCGACCTTTTGCCCCTTTTCCATCTTTTGTCCTTTTCGACTATTTGTCCCTTCGACCTTTTGTCTTTCGGCGTTTTGTCATTCGACCTTTTTTCTTTCACCCTTTTGTTCCTAACCCATTACGTGAAACGGCATTATGAGAAACGGCGTTATGCTAAACGACTTTTTGCCAAATGACCTACCACCACCCAAAACAATGCGTGAAAGACGGAAAGGCTCTTCAATCTTCTGGACTTAAATGACCAGCGGAAGAGGAAAGGTCGTTTAGCCGAAACTCTTTCGACTGATAGCCATTTAGCTTTTAACCACTAGGTCGAATAAATTGTATAACATTTCGCCGAAAACCATTTCGCGGAATCCATTTTCGCGGTTGAACATTTCGCGGAATAACATTTGCCGGTATGTAACTTTTCGCGGTACGACATTTAGCGGATTGTACCGTTTCGCCGATTGACTTTTGGCAGAATGTACCGTTTCGCGGAAAGTACTATTACGCGGAATATCAATATTAATAGCTTAATGTTCCTTCAGCACTGCTACAATTATTACCTGCGAGGTTTCTAAGCCAAGATACATTTTTTTTTTTGCATTCGTATAACACAAGATTAACATGTTGAAACTTTTATTCCCAAAAAGTCGAAAAAATTTCTAATAGATTAATTTCCTAGACCTGGCCAGAAGTTAAACCCAGCATAGTTTTGTTTGGCAGCCACGCATCTTCCCGCACGGCTAAGAAAGGCCTCCCAGAATATGTAGAAGTAGTTTTCAAAATTCCAATTGCCCCTTACAAATCCTGTATTATATCTGACAGACAGGTCAAATATAATAAAGGGATTATTTCCTCTTTTTACTTGTTTAGGGATATTTTTTGTTAGGGATACGTTTTTATGAATATCCTTTATTTCTTCTTTTCGCCTTATTCCGAGAAAACGTATTCATTTAAAAAAGGCATTATATCCTCCCTTTGCTTTGTACCGAGCAGACAAACCCATTCAAAGAAGGCGTTATCCCTCCTTTCAACTTATATCGGGCAGACGCGTTCTTTTAAAGAAGGCACTATCAACTCTTTTTGCCTTATTCAAGTCAGACGCATTAATTAAAATAAAACGTTATCCCTCCCTTCGCCTTATACCGGGCAGACGCGATCTTTTAAAGAATGCATAATCAACTCCTTTCGCTTCATGCCGGGCAGACGCATCCATTTAAAGAAGCTGTTACACCTCCCTCACCTTATATCAGGCAGACGCGTTCTTTGAAAGAAGGCTTTATCAACTCCTTTCGCCTTATTCAAGGCAGACCCTTTAATTTAAAGAAAGCGTTATCTCTCCCTTCGCTTTATACCGGACAAAGGCGTTCTTTTAAAGAAGGCATAATCAACTCCTTTCACTTCATACCGGGCAGACGCATCCATTTAAAGATGGCGTTACCCCTCTCTTTGCCTTATACCGGGCAGATGCGTTCTACTAGAGAAGGCATTATCAACTCCTTTCGCCTTATACCGCGCAGTCGCGTCCATTCGAAGAAGTCATTATCTTTCCTCTTTGCCTCATACCGGGCAGATGCGTTAATTTATAAAAGGGACTACCTTCTTTCTTTTCTTTATGCCGAGCAAACATGTCCATTGAAATTCTCACGTCCGAATGTGTGAGTGCCGATAAAAGGAAAACAAACACTCCTATATGGTGCTACTCATCGAAGTTTGGGTTAAAATGAATAAAATGATTTTTAACTCTACTAGAATAAATGGGGCACGCATACCAGGAATGACAATATTATGAAACTAAGATGAACCTCCGATCTGTTTTTACAGGGTTCTAGTACTAATCACCCCCTTTCAGGAAAGCATGCGATCAAAATATTCTATCGGTAAAAATTTAAGAAAATTAGATTTCATGATTTTGCAGGGGTTAGATATATAGTTTGAACTAGGAAGAAAATTGTCGAAATTTAATTTAGCATAATTTTTCGTGAAATAACACAGTGTTAGCTTAAAAAGGATTGTATTCATCATCCCCATTATTTCCTAATGAAAATAAGCCATACGTCGGACTATGGGCTTGAAAGTTAAGTTAAAATAATAATGTGTAGAAAAATCACTTTTCTGGCATCTATACTCATCCGATGTACTCGAAACAAATTGCTTCGACGTGAAATTTTAAAATGGGTAGAAACGGATTAAAAAATTAGAATCTATCTACCTATCAGTGATATTTTGAACCTTTCTTGTGTGCTTTTTAACTCTTACAAAGGCACGAGAAAGGCATCATCACTGGCACTGCTATGTGAAGCGCTTTACACTGACCGAGACAATGCAAATATATAATATGAGCTTTCATATTTTGAAAACGATAACTACTAGAGCAAGAGGGAATACATTTAAAACACTCTAATATCCAATACCTTCAACTGCAATGATCTATGGTTTGTGAGAGCTTTGCATATAACGGAAATAACCAGAAATAGTAACTCAACCATGTTCTACGAATATCAAATGCATGTTAATTCAGTGGTTGTATACTATTTCGCCGAAAAACATATCGCGGAATTTTATTTCGCGGTACGACATTCCGCGGAATGTATCAAATCTCCGAAACACATTTTTTCCGAAAGACATTTCGCGGAATGTACCTTCTCACCGAAAGTCATTCCGCGGAAGGCCATTTGGCGGAATTCAGTTAGAATAATTATTATTGAAATATTTACCGATTTCTGCTCAATTAAAGCCTGTCCACGTCAAATTTCGGACACCCATCATCCCACGCGATTTTTTAGAATTTTCACAAACCACTGAGGAGATCAATTTACACGACAGTTAAATCTCTCCGCTTTATGTTATTCTTTCAGCGGGTTTTCCTTCTTGTCCAAAGAGATAAAATGGCTACAAATTAGTTGGACATAGTCTCAGTGTCCGAAATTTAACGTGGACAGGCTTTACATGCAATCCGGATTGTGATTTATAGCAATGAAAGAAGGTAATAATTTCTTTGAATGACCGCATAAAAAAAAAAAAAAAAAAAAAAAAAGACAGGGTCACCGTCTTCGACCAGAGGTCGCACAGACTGAACACTTAACATCTAGCATTAGACAACGGACAGGACATTCACACAACACCCAGTGGACCAGTGGAGAACTTTTCGCTTTACGAAAAGTTTTCTCCTTACTGAGGCGAGAATGGAACCCATACTCCACAGCACGTGCGTCGACGATTGACATCGCTAACCGCACGGCCACGAAGCCCACAGCTGTCAAATTCCTCTGCGTCGCATACGATCGTTATATCAGGGAACAATGCCTTCTTGAAATGGACACGTTGGCTCGGTATAAAGAAAAGAAAGAAGGTAGTCCCTTCTATGAATTAACGCGTCTGCCCGGTAAGAAGCAAAGGGAAAAAATAATGTCTACTTTGAATGGATGCGTCTGACCGGTATAAGGCGAAAGGAGTTGATAATGTCTTCTTTAAAAGCACGCGTCTGCCCGGTTTAAGGCGAAGGGAGGGGTAACGCCTTCTTTAAATGGATGCATCTGCCCGGTTTAATGGGAAAAAAGTTTATAATGCCTTCTTTGAAAGAACGCGTGCGCCCTGTAAAAGGTGAAGAGAAGTGTAATGCCTTATTTAAATTGTTGCGTCTGCCCGGCATAATGCGAAGAAAGGGGTAATGCCTTCTTTAAATGGAAGCGTCTGCCCAGTAGAAGGTGAAAGGAGGAGGTAAAGCGTTCTTTAAAAAAAACGCGTCTGCTCTACATAAGGCAAAGAAAGGGTTAATGCCTTCTTAGAATGAATGCATCTGCCCGGTATAAGACGAAAGGACGCATCTGCCAGGTAGGCGAAAGAAGGGGTAATGCTTCTATAAAAGGATGCGTCTGCCTGGTATAACGCGAAGGAAGGGGTAATGCCTTCTTTAAATGATTGCTCTGCCCGGTACAAAGCGAAAGGAGGATATAATTCCATGTTCAAATGAATACGTTTTCTCGGTATAAGGCGAAAGGAACAAATAAAAGATTATTCAGAAAAAATCCTATTCGTAACATAGTAGAGAGAGGAGTCTGTCTGCCAGATATAATTAAGGCTTTGTAAGGGGCAATTGAAATTTCAAAAATTACTTGTACATGTTCTGAGAGGCCTTCTTTAGCTGTGCGGGAAGATGCGTGGCTGCCAAGCAAGACTCAGCATAGACTAGGAGGCTGGGTTCAACTTCTGGGTTCAACGGTCTAGGAAATTTATCGGTAAAAAAACTTGTCGACTTTTTTAGGCATAAAAGTCTCAACGTCTTAATATCGTGTTACGAATGCAAAAAAAGGTAACTAGGCTTAGAATCCTCTTAGGTAATAATTGTGGAAGTGCTGAATGAACACTAAGCTATTATTACTAATATTCCGCGAAATGGTGCATTCCGCGAAATGGTACATTCCGCGAAATGGTACATTCCGCCAAAAGTCATTCGGCGAAAAGGTAAAATCCGCCAAATGTCGTACCGCGAAAAGTTACAAACCGCCAAATGTTATTCCGCGAAATGTTCAACCGCGAAATAGTTTTCGGTGAAATGTTATACAATCTAATTCAGTTATTATAATACGAATATACAGCCGTTCTACGCATAATTGTTCCATGTACACGGGAGATCTCAGCAAACATGAGACAGATATGCGTATGACGGCATTATAGTAAACAATAACAGCATGGTTGAGGTATTTATCATCCTATCAACACAATTCAGACCAATTTGGTCACAGCAACTTTCATATGAATTAATAAAGTCGTGTCATAGTCATTGTAACCTATCTATGAAGAGTATCATTTATTAATATTAAGTTATTATATACGTATGTATGTTATTATCTCTTGCTCTGGTGTTGGTTAGATTTTCAGGACTTTAAGACTCACTGAATAATCTTTATCAGTTGCCAGGTGCCATAGAAATGTGAAATTAGTAATTGCCAAATTTGCTCATCAAATAAAAAAAAATATAAGCAACAACGGTCATACTATTTTTGCTGTGGATACAACTTGTGTTCAAAAAACATAAAATGGCATTCTTGTCGAATCTGGAAGCAACTATTGGATAGTCAGATGTAATTATTATCTTGAAAATGTCTAAATAGTCATCGATTCGCATAACTATAAAGTTTGATACCCATATTAACATAATTTCGTTCGTTAGCAATTTGGTTATATTCCCTGAACCAATTGTCACAATTCCGAAGCACCGAAAACCGAGTGGCTATTGAATCTCACGGTCTAGAAAATCTCAACGTAGTCATCGTCTTAGGGGCAAGCAAAAGTAAATGCGATGCGACGCGACTCACATAAAAGAATAACAAGCATTATCAATGAGCTGTCAAATTCCTCTGCGTCGCATCGCTCGTCGCGTTTACTATGGCTTTCCCCTTAAACAAAATAAAAAATACCATACCCAATCCGTATTTGCATGGTTCCGATTGATTCCAAAACTAATCAATTTCCCCAACATATTCTGAGGAAGCCAGTCCACATTATGATCATGAAAATCTCTATAATCATCTTCTTAAACAACGACTTTCCATGATTTCGATTGTCAATTCGTTCATATTCCCTTAATCAATTACACGGAAACGACCAAATATCTGAGAATTCCTTGCGGATTATCGACATATAGCCCGCATTGGACTAGTGCTAGTTCCTGAAGAAGGCATAAACAATATCCAAAGCTTACGTCTGAAATAATGAAACGCATCAGTGGAATAAATGCATTTTCTAACCTCGGAATTCCGGAATATCTTCGCTATCTTCAGACCGATATGAAATTTCATCTGAGGTAAAACCTAGAAAAAATTTAGCATCCAATGTTTCCATTTTTTTTCAAAAGTGAATTATTTCACGAAAAGTTATGCTAATTTGAATTTCGATAATTTTCTTCCTATCTCAACCTTTATGTCTCACCCCTGTAAAATCCTAAAATCTAATAAATTCAAATATTTTCACCGATAGAATATTTTGATTGAATGATTTCCTGAAACGGGATGATTAGTACTAGAACCCTGTGAAAACAGATCGGAGGTTCATCTTAGTTTCATAAAATTGTCATTCCTGGTATGCGTGGAGGCCCGATCAATTTCGAGGTTCCATAAAGGGAAACAAACTATGTTTACACATGACGAATCGAACATTAGTGTGCGTGTGTCAAACGTCACTAATCTCTATTTCAAGATGGCATTCTTTCCTCAGTTTGCCTGATACCTTTCGGATTCGGTCATTCAAAGAAAGCATCACCTTCTTTCATTGCTTTAAATCAAAATCCAAAGAAATTTAATTAAGCAGAATTCATTTAATATTTCAATGCTAATTATTCTACCTGAATTCCGCCAAATGGCATTCCGCGAAATGACTTTCGGTGAAAAGATACATTCCGCGAAACGTGTTTCGGAGATTTGGTACATTCCGCGGGATGTCGTACCGCGAAAAAAAATCTTTTCGGCGAAATAGTATACAACCGGTCGAATAGTGCATTTGCCCGATACGACATTTGGCCGAAAATGTCGTAACGCTGGAATGGTTTTTTGGCCGAAAGTGCCATTTGACCGAACATGTAATTTGGCTGGACAGGTCATGCTATTTGGTCGATATTGTCGTTTGACAGAAATGACCATTTGGACGAACAGCTCATCTGGCCGAAAAATTCGTTTCTCACTCATCATTTATCACTTCTCATTTCTTATTTCTCACTTTTTACTATTCACAGTGAGAAGTGAGAAATGGAAAATGAGAAGTGAGAAATGATGAGTGAGACATGAGAAGTGAGACTCCCACTTCTCAATTTTCTCTCCTCATTCCTCATTCCTGACATCTCATTTTTCACAGTGAAAAGTGAGAAGTAAGAAGTGACACGTCTCACTTCTCATTTAATACTGTTCACTTCGCACTGTGAAAAGTGATAGTGAAAAGTATGGAATGAGACGTGAGAATTGAGTGAGTGATGAGTGAGATGTAACTATTATTCGGTCAAAAAACATTTTCATTCATATGACCTGTTCAGCCAACCCCTTTGAACCCTTTCTTTCAGAAGAAGAGACGCCACCTGGAAGAAGCTGAGTACGAGGAGATAGAACAACTGTGCCGTTCTAAAAACCATGGAAGATCTATCAGAAGCTCACCGCGTTACGCAAGGGCTGGGATAACAATGAATCCCGAAATGTGCAGGGATAGGGATTGGAGCATCCATACAACTATTATGAAAGAGTTGAATTCACTAAATGACAAAACAAATAAATTGTGTTATAAATTAAAAATTAAATTTCAGCCTTGAAGCCAACTTAAATCTAGCTGCTATCGAGAGGGTTTCACTGGATTTGAGAAAAATACGTCCTTAACAAATTGTATGAACTACCTATCCGAATGTAACATCTGGCATGCCACATTTGTTTTTTCTAATATTAATCCTCTTTTAAATATTTAAATTTTTCATTGAGATATGTCCTCATTTTGCTTTTATTGCTCCCAGCAAAACCACACATATTTTGTGAAATCCAGAGAAGTGACTCAACACGACTTTTCTCACATCCATACACTATAAAGGTGCCAGCTATAACCCACCCACAACAGCATTCCTCGAAGTTCTGAAATCACGCAACATTTTACATCAATGCCTTATCTGGGGCAAAAATTTCACTTTCGGTACCCCTCGAGGACAGGTTTATCTCATCGTTCGGGTCACATATCTGGACTGGTTGGTGGCGACGACGCCATTCCAAACCAATCCCAAAATCCCTCACAAGAGAGCAGACTCTTGTGCAGCCGTCCTATCACGAAACGTGCTGCGGTGCTCCGGTACCCAACAATTATAACCTTTTGCCACGCAAATGTTCAGCAATCTTTATTAATCAATAAATAAAATTAGCAACTCGACCCGGTTACAACAACCAACCAACCGAACCCAAGTGACTGCGCACTACGAAGTAAGGGTATGCGATAACATACTTTTTCCTAACGAAACGAAACGAAACGAAATTTAAAATGTATATGTTGATTCGGATCGAAACGAAACGAAATATAGATTTTTTTCGAGACTTCGAAACGATACGAAATCAAGGTTCATTTAATTCGAAATTTTTCGAAACGAAACGAAATTTTGATTTTTTTTTTCCGCGGAATTTTTATTGAATTGGTTTTACATTATGTACGCAATTCTGATTTCACTTTTTCAAAGTCGAATAACTGTTAACCAAAAGAGTTATAATAACTGAAAAGACAATCTGTGATAAATCGCCACATTCTCGCCGCATATACCATTGGCGATAAGGCAATACCCCAGAATTTGTGCCGCTTTCATAGGAATTCATCGTGGAGCGTGTGCTTCTGAATCTGATCAATTTTATATCAGTTTTATATAAGTAGGTATATAAAAATAAAGAAATTGTGGGATTTTTCATATACGGCTTCAAATTTCGTTTAAAACCTTAGTTCACATAAGAATTATGTAATTATGCTGAAGCGTACTTCATATTGTCTTGTCAGCGTGGTTTTACAGTATTGACTTAGTAAAAATTTGAAAACGAATGCTTAGATTTATTTTTTTATTTAGTGGGATACTTAACTATGTATCCACATCTGACAGGCGTATACGCAGATATAGAATTGATATTACTAGATCTGCCAAAATTTATTCCTTCTTATTCCTCGTCTACATATATATAGCATACATTTGCTCACTAGAAGAATCATGTGCACCTTTCTAAAATGCACAAAGATATGTATTGAATTTCACAGACCGATAGTCTTATATACAATCAGCTTGAAAGAAAACGAGTAGGTAAACCAATTTCCGACGGCAATCAAAGTGAGCAAAAAATGGTTATCACTATCCAGATTGTTTTTCTTTCCCAAAAATTGATTTCTCCCCGAAAGTTTTCGTGAGGGAGCATCCTGTGCTCCTGAGATTGAGTGAGCATTACAAATGCTGGACATAAGTTTTATCACTTCGCGTTCTCCCACACTAGCTGGCGTGATCAGCATCAACACGATCGTTTGCACACTGATTAAACAAATTTCTGCCATGCGAGGTAGATTTTTATCACTTCGCGTTCTCCCGGACTAGCTGCCATACCATGACCAGCAGCAACACGATCGATTCCGCGTTCATATTGTGCAAATAGTAAAAAAAATATCACAAAATTTTAATCATGGAAACACTGAAGACGTTTTATAGAAGAAAACGTCTTACGTATTTGTCGACTAAGAATGGGGTTAGTAAGCGTTAATAGAAAAAAATTATAACTTGAAGTTTTGGAAACAACTTAACGATTTAGTTCAGCGGCGCAGCCAAAATTTTTTTATAATATAAAGTATGGATTAGTTCAAATTTGTTTCGAAATTCCGCGAAATTCCGTTAAATTTCGTTAGAAGCTAGTTTTTTCTATCGAAATTTTTGTAATTTTACGAAACGAAACGAAATCAAGAAATCAGATTTCGCCATGCTCAAATTCCGCGAAATTCCGCGGAATTTCGTTTCGAACCACCTGAAACGAAATTTTTCGAAATACCGCATATGCTTACTACGAAGTACCCATAAATGTACCAGCAGCAGTCGGGCAATCCACCCGCGAGAGATACCTCAGACCATTCAATGCACTTCGACTGGACCATTTAGGCGAGAGATGTAGATAAAACCAGCTTTCGACTTCTTTCTACAACGAAAAAAAGAACTGTGCTAAGCGACTGTTTATGAACTGACGAAAAAAGGTGGGTCTCTCGGCGCGGCGGGCGCCTGCTAATCTATGCAATACGGTGCAGCTGGTGGAGCGACGAGGCAAAGAATATTAATTATCACCGGTGATAAATATGAGTATCAGTCGATGCCGGGGGGGCTGCCCTGGAATCTAAACTGCATCTTAGACAAACATTAGCGCTGGAAAGAGTAATAGCGCACAGTGGTCGATGTCGAGCAATTGGTGGTGAATTTCGGTAGTTATTTTCATTCAAGCAATAAGCACCACATTTAGAACCGCGTACTTAAACTGTAGGTGTTAGATAAATCTGACCACTACAATTTGAGAACGCGCTGTGGTGTATTGAACCACAGTTTAAGTTGATTTAAATGCTCATTTGCGAGCATGCGTGTGGTATACCGATTTGTCGTTTACGCGGCACCACCACGCCAACCGCCATCATCGATATCGTCGATAGACCGCGTCGCCTGTAGGCAAGATTGCCCAACGATCGCGAGCGCCACCGATACCCATGGCAACCCATGATCACCTCTTGGCCATCGGCATCTCAAACTATGGTCGCAGTCACCACCACGATGATGACGGCGACAACGCGTGATGAATAAATAATCTGTGCTCCTTTTACCGAGGCTCGATTCAATCAGTAGAGCTAGTGTTGACAAATATTTGAGAGCATTCAGCTGATTACTGAATTTATTGCCAAAAGCAGCTTCAAAGGGGAAGTGAGACATGAATTGGTAGCAACGGTGCTGGACAGGCGTAGAATTTGAAATTTATTGGGATCACTGTTGGTCGGTCAGTCGGTCGAAACGGTAGTGCTGCTGACCGGACCGGTCGGTGATCCGATGGACTGACGAATAATGCAGCGTTAGTTGGTTTGGTTAAAAATAATTCAAATCAGCGCAATTAAGTGACCCGTAACGACGGTTGCATCACACTATAGCGTGCTCTCGGTGTTCCACTCGTAAGACAACGCGCGACAAACGCGGCGTGGTTGGAAAAATAATTACGGACGATGATTCGAGGTGACAGTGGCTTAGCTGAACGCTAGTTTGAAGTGATTTTAATGAGCTCTCAATCGTGGACTCCAGTGACCCAGTCGCTGAGCTAATTTGCACTTCCGCTTCTAAGATTATAGACTTGTTGTTCTCCTTTTTTGTGGTGAAGAAATCGTTTATGGACTGACCTTACACCGAAAACTATACTTGACGACAAGCTCAACTTGATTTAATCCCTAAAAGCAATAAAATAATAAAGTTGAAGAGTTTAGATACGGAGAAGTTATAGTAAAAAGCGTCACTTTTCACTTTCTTCCAAATACAAGGAAGACGGGTAACGGTTACTAGAAATTCCTGCTCATCAGTGAGATTCAGATCCAACTTTTCACTGCCCATTGCATTTCGAAGCTTAATTTAGAGGATTTCAAACTACATAAGTAGCTTTATCATGTAACCACCGCCAATTTGAAGGCAAACTTAATTTAAGTTTTGGAACAAGAATTTTTACTTATTTTGACCAGGCTTCCTGCAATATTGTGCATTCATCACAATTATTCGTTTATATTTTTTTTTGTGAATTTCAACAGCTGTAAAATAAAAGTAGTCATAGAAAGTCTATAAACTGATTACTGAATCAGTTCTGTTGCTGATAATTAAGTGTATTTTACAGAGAACTGTGAGCTCGGTACAGAGCTAAATACTTCTTCATGCTTCATCTTAATACTTCTTCGATATAGAATGTCGGAATTGCCATACAGTGGCTATAACATCTTTAATCTTCCCTCGGGGTAGTATTCGGAGCCGTGACCACACCGCAATCGCCACAATTAATCGTTCCATTTCTAAACGAACAACTAGGTACTCACCCGTTGCAGCACCAGTGGCGAGGAGAAATCCTTACCACCCTGGAGACGGAATCCCCACGGTTGACCTTCGCCTCGCTGCAGACGTACTGTGATCAAATTTGCCATATCTGCACCGAGAAACGAGAAAGAGAAAGAGAAAAACAAGCAAATTAATAAAAAATGATCCGCAGTTCTTGCGATGATTGTGGTTATGGGGGCTCTAGCAGGACCAGCGCCAGCCACCGCCGTTGCCGGTGTGGTGGATGTTTGCAAACTTCTCGAGAGGGTGTGAAAAATCCATCGACTGGATAGACAAGACATACATCGAGCTTTTAGAACCCCATTCGCGCGTTGAGATTCTCGCTTTCTACTGACTCGCTGGAAGACAAACCGCTCGTCCCTCTACACCGTCCCGTCAAACAGATTCCATGCAGGAGACAATCGCTTCATGTCGAAGTCGTCGCCGCCGTTGTCGTCAGCGTGCAGGCGAACCTAACCTAACCAAGCGGGGATCGATTTAACCTTGAACGAAACTCAACCCAACAGCCGCCAGTCCGGTCGCCAACCACCGCGCCACCGTAGGTACCTGCCCTGTTGTAGGATGAATCGTTGTAAACTTTCCGCAATTATTGCGCTTTCTCGTGTAGTCTGAGGTTCTGAAGCGCGCGCGCGCGAGCCGCTTGGTTAGCGATGATGGTTACACATTTACACGGAATATGCAAATTCATCTTCGCGTCTTTTGTACCTCCAGTCGTCCATCGTTGTCGTTGCCGATTTACCTAGTCGCTATTGAACAGTTTCCCGGTTGGTTAAATACAGCGGCATCCTGAGTTGTGTATCAAATTGTAAATTTGACGCTTTCGAAGCCGGCTCTTAAACAATTTATTTGCATTTTTCTTTTATATGATATATGATTGATATTGTGTATTTTGAAAATGTTTTATTGTTGTAAGTTAGTTACAGGTTACATCCAAAGTATGCAACAGTTACCAGAATATCAGGAAGGCACTGTAGTAGGAAACAGTCAGTGTACGACTTAAAAAAAGAAAGAATCCGGTAATGAGAGGTGTTTTATTATTTACAACCTGGCTGGAACCCTTCTGCTCCTTTCAGTACTGCGGCGACGGCGGCAGAGCGGTGTCGTTTGCCTATGATTGTTGACTATTTACGTTTATTTACTTTTCATTTTACTCAATCATGTTTACCGCCACTTTATAATAAATCTGATTAGGGGTTAACCACTTGAGGGCAACCCCGGGTCGGGCGATGATGACATGGCTATGGGAACAACAGCCCAGCGAGGGAAAGAGCGGACGTTTGCAATGCAATTGCACAAGGAATGCAAATCTGTGTGTTTCGTTTTCTGCAACGCTTTGATGTTACCGGTTGGGGCAGCCAGTCGGTGTTCGACTTTGGCGCATCGAAGTCAATCAGTCAGTTCGATTGCGCCGCAGAAATAAGTTGATCAATTTAGTTGAAGGGGAGAAAGCGTTTGACTTCGGTAGGCGTTCATTCGAATAAATGATGCTGCTCGCTGACAAATTGATTACGAGCCAGTGAGCTGCTGGAATATGAATGTTTTGCTAGCAAACTGGCAGGGTATGCGACTAACGACATACTCGTGGGATCATTGCTACTGTTATTGCTGACGATAAGGAATTGTGAATCAGGTTTAGTCCCATAATATAACAATCAAGTGTCAGGGTTTCGGACCTCATGCCATTTATCGGCCAATGCATTTTCAATTTCTTTCCTGTTGCTCATTCCCGGCAGAAAAAAGATTCTTCACAGTAGTGGGATCGCTTCATCGCTAAGAAATTGTTAGGTCGGTTGGTGAGACAAGTTGGCCTTCAAACAGTTTCTGACTTTAGAAACGATCAATTCTGATTTGAGTAATTTACGAAGGAATTCCATGTGAAATCTAGGTGTTCTTTAAAAAAAATGTCATTAGATATTCCTTCATGAACTACTTCTACAGAAATTCCTTTAGTCACACTCCAGATTTTTTAGAAATGGTATTCAAAAATTACTTTTGGTTTATCTTCGGAAATCATTCGTAAATTCACTTGAAATTAATTTGGGGATTTCTCCGGTAATTTCTTTGATTTTTTTAAAGAAAACTTTCTACAAATTCTGGGACTTGCTCCAGGAATTCGATGCAGGAAGAACTTGGAAAATCCCACCAAGAATTGTTTTTGGCGTTTCTCCGGAAATTCCATACAAAATTATTCAGAAATTTCTTTTAGAATTCTAAAGGAATTCTAAACAAAGCTCAATATCCTCTGCATTTTTTCTCAAGAATTCCATCGGAAATCTCTTCAGTAAATTCATACAAGATTCTTTAAGTAATACTTTCTAAAAGTCATAAAGCAAGCATTCCGGAAATTTATCAAAGCACTAACTTGTGTCTGATAGATGTCCTAAAGCAGTGGTTCCGAACCTGGGGTACATGTACCCCTGGGGATACCTTTGCTAGCACCAGGGGGTACCTCAGATAAAAATGTGTAATGGCGGACACATTTTCAATCAAACCATATTGATAATTGTGTATTTTTAATTTCAAAACTTTGTCTTGTACGTAATATGCATAGCGATCAGTAAGTTAAAGCCAATTGAATCCTGACCTCCACAACCAAAGGCTATGGTTACAAAAGATCGAATGAACAATCTTCTATGTAATCTACCTGATCGAAATAAAATGTTGAAGAATATATTGAAAATATGCTTTTTAACTAAAATCTAGAATTCAATGGTTCGAAAGCCATCGTTTGAGAGATATCAAGACTTTTTTTTCGAAAAGCTCGGTTGCTTCGTTGTAAGAGGATTAGAAGCATCTTTCTACGCTTCTCTGGAGCGTACTTCCAAGCTGCTCGAAAGCCCACTTTCAGGAGGCCTTTCAAGAGGCCCGGAAGCCTCCTTTCAAGAGGCCCGGAAGCCTCCTTACAAGAGGCCCGGAAGCCTCCTTACAAGAGGCCCGGAAGCCTCCTTACAAGAGGCCCGGAAGCCTCCTTACAAGAGGCCCGGAAGCCTCCTTACAAGAGGCCCGGAAGCCTCCTTACAAGAGGCCCGGAAGCCTCCTTACAAGAGGCCCGGGAGCCTCCTTACAAGAGGCCCGGAAGCCTCCTTACAAGAGGCCCGGAAGCCTCCTTACAAGAGGCCCGGAAGCCTCCTTACAAGAGGCCCGGAAGCCTCCTTCCAAGAGGTCTGGTAGCCTCTTTCCAAGAGGCCCGGAAGCCTCCTTTCAATGGGCCTGGAAGCCTCCTTCCAAGAGGCTTGGAAGCCTACTTTCAAGAGGTTCGGAAGCCTCCTTCCAAGAGGCCCGAAGCCTCCTTCCAAGAGGCCCGGAAGCCTCCTTCCAAGAGGCCCGGAAGCCTCCTTCCAAGAGGCCCGGAAGCCTCCTTCCAAGAGGCCCGGAAGCCTTTTTCCAAGAGGCCTTGGAAGCCTCCTTCCAAGAGGGCCCAGAAGCCTCCTTCCAAGAGGCCCGGAAGCCTCCTTCCAAGAGGCCCGGAAGCCTCCTTCCAAGAGGCCCGGAAGCCTCCTTCCAAGAGGCCCGGAAGCCTCCTTCCAAGAGGCCCGGAAGCCTCCTTCCAAGAGGCCCGGAAGCCTCCTTTCAAGAGGCCCGGAAGCCTCCTTTCAAGAGGCCCGGAAGCCTCCTTTCAAGAGGCCCGGAAGCCTCCTTTCAAGAGGCCTGGAAGCCTCCTTTCAAGAGGCCTGGAAGCCTCCTTTCAAGAGGCCTGGAAGCCTCCTTTCAAGAGGCCTGGAAGCCTCCTTTCAAGAGGCCTGGAAGCCTCCTTTCAAGAGGCCCGGAAGCCACCATTCAAGAGGCCAAAAGCCTTCTTTCAAGAGGCCTGGAAGCCTCCTTTCAAGAGGCCAGGAAGCCTCCTTTCAAGAGGCCTGAAGCCTCCTTTCAAGAGGCCTGAAGCCTCCTTTCAAGAGGCCCGGAAGCCTCCTTTCAAGAGGCCTGAAGCCTCCTTTCAAGAGGCCTGAAGCCTCCTTTCAAGAGGCCCGGAAGCCTCCTTTCAAGAGGCTCGGAAGCCTCCTTTCGAGAGGTCCGGAAGCCTCCTTTCGAGAGGCCCGGAAGCCTCCTTTCAAGAGGCCCGGAAGCATCGTTTTCAAGAGGCGTGGGAGCTTCCCTTTAAGAGTTCGGAAGCTTTCTTGCAAAATGCTCACGAGGCTCGGAATGTTCCTTTTAAGAGGGTCGAAAACCTCCTTTCAAGGGGCTCTGAAGTCTCCTTTCAAGTGGCTTGGATGCCTCCTTTAAATATGTTTGGAAGCTTCCTTTTAAAAGGCTCGGAAGCCACCTTTTAAGAGTATCGGATGCGTCTTCCAAGAGGCTCGGAAAACTCTTTTGAAGAAGCTCGGAAGCCTCCTTTCAAGAGGCAAAAAAGCATAAAATATGTGGTACCTCAATTAATGCAAAAGTTCGAAGGGGTACCTCTCATGAAAAAGGTCGAGAACCGCTGTCCAAAAGGAATTTTTGGAGCTTATGATGGAAATTCCAAAGGATTTATGTAGTCTCCAATGCTGAATTTTAATAAGAAATTTCGAATGAGTTCTGGAAGGAATTTCTAGAGAAATCCTCGAAGAATACTTGAAAAATGTTCTATAGGAATATTTGGAGGTAGTTTTGAAAATACAGAGGCAAATTCCAAAGGAACTCCATGAGCAATTACTGGAAGAATTGCTCTTGGAAGTTCATGAAATGATTGCTGAATAAAATCCTAATATAAAGATTTTTTTTGGACCAGAGATGAGCCAGCCTCGGGCTGAAAGTCTCCTTAATAAAGAAAAAAAAAATGATTTTTTGGAGATATTTCAGAAGAAATTCCTTAAAGAATTTTCAAAGGCTATTGCGAGTTTCCGGTAGCGGGTAGAGCAGAACTACCAAAGCGGACACAAAGCAAACAAAACTGGAGGGCTAAAGCACCAACAAGACAAATAAAGCCACAAATCTCAAATTATTACATATATTTGGGGCATTTGCCCTAATCTTCCTCTAACTGCCTTCTCATCCCTACTCTCTTCGTCTTACTTCCTCTTCTCTACTTCTTCCATCTTACAAATTAACATTTGTTCAGTACTCACGGTACCACCTAGTGGGGCGTCCCCCTACGTTTCGCCTGTGCTGCGATCATCTCGCCGCCGCGAGTCTCGCCTGCCACTCTCGATGTTCGCACCGACGATACTCCTCTGCTGGAGACCCCTCTGGCCGTCCAGTACGACCGGGTTGCTGGATGGGGTCCCTCCGAGGCAGTCGATGCTCTCTTCGAAGATGACGATGTCTCCACACACCACAGTCACCAAACTTGCACCAGTGCACACCACTCGACGGTTTCGAAGCCGGTCCCCACCGATAGCTACGATGCCCTCGCCGAGGCTAGCACGCCCCTTTCCTCCAGCCAAACAGCAACGATCGCGCGCCGACGGCGGACGAATTCGATCCGGCACGAATAACAAAATCCGGCATAAAAACAGAGTCCAGCACAAAAACAAAATCCGGCACAAAAACCCTGTGGATGTATGTCCACCGTTAAATGACTGTTCGCACATTGTTTTAGAGGCACTTACCCAATCAGTGGGGTGATTTTTGCGCTGCCAAGATGCCTTTAGACTGAAACGATTGCCTCCAATGCGACAGGTCGTCGTCGTTTGCTGTGTCACGGGAACCGTCTTCGTCAAATCTTCGGAATGGAGTTCTATTGCGAATTGGCTTGATGTTAGTCTTATTCCCCAGAATCCACTAGAGTTCTATTTACCTTCAGTCCGCTGAAACCTGTTCAGATCGATGAATGCTCTTGGCGGCTTTGGTCCACCGGAATGGGTGGAAGATTGCTTCTGCCGAACGGAAGAAGGGGTGGTTTTCACACGTTTCTACGAAGCAAACGCTCGAATCTGTTTCAAGGGATTGAGGTTAGCATAATTCCTCTAGCACGATGATTGTCCCTTACCTCTGAGTGCGTTTCCTAGCGGTCGGGATTTGCGCGAGTGCTTTTTCTGGCGGTCTGGATCTGCGCTAGTGCTTTTCTTAGCGGTCGGGATCTGTTCCGCACTCCCCCCGAATCACTTTTCGCCACTCGCTTGCTAAAGCACTTTTTGCACCTCGTGCGTTTGCAAGAAAACTTTTTCCGACGACGCGATGGCGGTACACAGAAAAAAAATGTGAAAAGTAAACAGCGCGTAAAACGGAAGATGCGGAAATCTACGCTATTCTACGCTGAAACGGTCCTCTTCCTAACAAGTTTGCGTACAACTTGCAAGCAATATTGATAATTCACGTTAAATATTGTATAGATTTAGGCTATATCACGCGTGGCACTACGCTAATAATGATGTTCCATTTATGTGCATGATTTTTAGTGTAAATTTCAGTGAATTTTTCTATCTGTGTATGAAGCCGGTTACCGGTACCAATCGCGCAGGAATGACCGATGGCTCTTTGCTGCTGTTGGTCATCGTGGTGTGCGTGTGTTCGTAAATTGCATTTTTGCCGCGTCGCTTTGCGACTTTGCGATGTTATTCAGTGTCAGCAGAGGTGTGCAGTGCAAAGCTGCATTCAAATTGGCGGTTCATTTTTTTGGTGATACACGGTGAAGAAACGGTTGCGATTTTGATTGATTTGCTTAATTGTGAGTTTTTTGAAAGACATAATGCATCTTACAATATTGAACAAATCAAACGTAACAAGGCCTTCTACAGGAATTTCTCAAGGATTTGCTGGTGGTAAATCTGAAGGAATGCCTGAAAAAAATTCCGAAATAATTCTAAGAATTCCTTATTTAAAATTGTTAGAAATGCCGAAGGATTTTTTGGAGGAATTTTCAAAGAAATTCTTGCAGAAATTTAAAAATTCCTCCAAAAGTTGTCCAGGAATTCCTCCGGAAGTTTCGCCAGGAATCCCTCCGGAAGTTCCGCCAGGAATTCCTCCGGAAGTTTCGCCAGGAACTCCTCCGAAAGTTCCGCCAGGAATTCCTCCGGAAGTTACGCCAGGAATTCCTCCGGAAGTTCCGCCAGGGATTCCTCCGGAAGCTCCGCCAGGAATTCCTCCGGAAGTTCCGCCAGGATTTCCTTCGGAAGTTCTGCCAGGAATTCCTCCGGAAGTTCCGCCAGGAATTCCTCCTGAAGTTCCGCCAGGAATTCCTCCGGAAGTTCCGCCAGGAATTCCTCCGGAAGTTCCGCCAGGAATTCCTCCGGAAGTTCCGCCAGGAATTCCTCCGGAAGTTCCGCCAGGAATTTCTCCGGAAGTTCCGCCAGGAATTCCTCCGGATGTTCCGCCAGGAATTCCTTCGGAAGTTCCGCCATTAATTCCTCCGGAAGCTCCGCCAGAAATTCCTCCGGAAGTTCCTCTAGGGATTCCTCCGGAAGTTCCTCCAGGAATTTATCCGGAAGTTCTTCCAGGATTTCCTCCAGAAGTTCCTACAGGAATCATTCCAGAAGTTCCTACAGGAATTACACCGGAAGTTTCTGCGGGTACTCTTCGGGAAATTCTTTCGAAAGTTCTCCCGGAATTTCTTTGGAAGTTCCTCCAGGAATTCATCCGGATGTTCCTCTTGGAATTCTTCCAGAAGGTTCTATGGAAGTTAGCTGAGAAACTCCTCCGAAAATTCATTCACGAACTCCTCCGAAACTTCGTTCAGAAATTCTTCCGGAAGCTCCTCCAGGAATTTCTCCAGTAGTTTTTCCTGGAATTCCTCCGGGAATCCCTCTTGGAATTACTACGAATAATCTTTTTGGAATTCCTCGAAAACGTGTTCCAGGAATTTCTTTGGATGTTGCTCCAAAAGTTTAACCAGAAATGCTTCCAAAAGTTTGTCCAAAAATTCCGCCATGAATTTCCCGAAGAGTTCATCTAGGAATTCCTACGAGAAATTCTCTCGAAATTACCCGGGAACTTCCTCTAGATTTCCTCCGGGAGTTTGCCCAAGAATTTCACCGGAAGTTCGATCAGAAATTCCTCCAAAGTTCCGAAGGTTTCCTTCAAAAAAATTTCCGGAAAATTCTCCTGAATTTCCTCGGAAGCTTCATCTAAGAATTCCTTTGGGTCTTTTCTGTAAATTATTGCAGGATTTCCTCTGGAAGTTTGGTCCGAAAGTTCGTTGTGGAGCTAGTAAGCGTGCAGTGGAGTGGAGCAACACAGTATAGTAACGTTCTTGGGATGGATGGTCCAGGGCTTCGTCGACATCTTGACAATACGCCAATTCTTCGTACTGTTGCTTCCGGATCGGAGTTTACAAAAGTCGTTTTTCCTATGGCAATCCCCGAGATATCCGCCAAACGGTTACAATACGAATTCCGGCCAGAATATAGCACGAGTATCTACACTGCTGGTTTAGGAGATGTTCTTCTTTACAGACAGCGATTAGCAAAACATTTATTTTTTATTTATTTTTTAATTCTTTATAAACCGCGTTTCTTATAATCCGCGTAAAGAAAATGGTCAGACCCTTAAACTGTCGTGTAAAAAAACTGTTTAGACCCCGAAACCGACGTACAAAATCGTAAAAATAGCGTAAAAAATCAAGGAAAAACGCTTATGTTTAAAAATCCGCGTAAAAAAACTGGTTAGACCCCGGAAACATCCTATTTTTTTCTGTTCGTACTCTCTAATTGCAAAATCCGCATAAAAAATCGTCACATTGTGTCACAGTTAGTAAAGAAATGTTACGGATCACGAGAAAACAGAAACCATTCGATTTCAGAAACATAAATGTTTCGAACGTGTTCCCTAAATCGAATGGGGTCTGTATTTCAAGCGGCATATTGTTTTTCTAGATTTTATCGAAACCTTCAATCGGGAATGGTCTGCCATTGTACTAGAATAGATGAATAAATGTAGCTTCTCCAGGAATGCTTTAATAAATTTAACATTTTAATACTGTGTCCCCATCACAGAACCAATAATCGGTAGCTCCAGCTTCACATCGGCCAATAAGTTATAAACAACAGAGATTGGTTTCTAGATTTCTAGAGGTTGGCGCCAACCTACCTAACCTGCTCTCCTGATTCAGCATATCAAAATATAAATAAGATACTCGACGCATTTTAACAAATACATCCGCATCGACCGTGACACATCATTTTAAGGCTACGCGCTCGCCACAAGCTAATGACAGGGGCGTCATTGGTAGCTAGCACTTTGGTACGAGGCAGTCCCTACTAAGCATCAATTTTTCGCAGCGATGCGCTCTGGAACTCATGGCCTGCTTTCATCTATGGCGGCCTGCTACTGCTCCGTGTTCCAAAAGTCGATCTTGGAACCGCACTCCACTATTCTGCATTCTGGCTCATTCTTATGACGAAGTTTTTGGTGGTAGGGTCCATTCTGCAGACTTTCAACATTCCACTCCACGTCGAATGGAACGTATACATTCCTATAGTATACATCAACCGATTCCGAGACTTAACCAACCGAAACCAAAAACATGCTCCATACAAGGGTTTAGGACCTTCTTCAAATTATGCAAAATCTGCAACCTTCACAACTCAGTGGAACATGTCTTTGGTATCTCCAACTGCAATAGCGACGAGACGATCCTACCAGAATAATAGCAATGATATGTATCTTAAAGATTGGAGGATGGAGTCCAGGGGAGATATACTGCCGACATTTAAAAATAACTTCCGAAATGTGGATATTTACTCCAAATTTCAAAAACATTTTTTTTAGATTCAAAAAGAATTTTCAAATGGTGAAAAAGCTTCCTTCGGTAAATATGCATTCTTGAAATTTTAAAAGAATCTTCAAGAATTAAAGGATTGTATTTCGAAAGACCAAAATTCTGGATAAAAGCTCTGAATAATTTTAATGTTACTCAGTACTTATTGATATCATAGCAAGAAATGTGGTTCATGTGTAACATAGACATTGTGCATTTCATTCCTGATTAGTTATTCACTCTCTCTTATGATGGCATATTATTCTCCAACTGGTGCAATGTCACCTCTAATTATTGTATGTAGTACAAATGTTAAAATACTGTTCGAAATTGATTTGTAATTAGCTTTTCGATTGCAACGTAAAATACGTAAAATTTATTATTACGAATTTGTAAAAAAACCTCTTTTTAAACGGCAAGAACAAGTTATTTTAATCAAAATAAATAGTAAAAGCATTTGAGAAATCATTTTAAATTTGATCTATTTAAATATAGTCCTAGAAAAATCTATCATTGTTAGTATATACACCCTCGTGAAACATAGATAAATTACTTTAATTTGTTTTTAAATATCACTCTCCCATAACTGACAATAATAAAGCATCAGATAAAAGATTTACATTATCGATGGATTGGACATTCGCATTACGTGATCGAATTTTGTTTTCGTTCGTAGTGAATAGACCAATAAGGGCCACTTCTTAAATTGTATTCTTCTCACCTTCTTACGTTGAATTGCGCCATGATGCCTAAGCGGCCACTCTCAGAAAATAGCACTGATCACAAGAGGCCCCTCGATGAAATCATTGCTGGATGAATTGAACCAAGAAAGTGCTATCAATGGCTGCGGATCGCTTCCAGGTCAATGAACCCAAAGCCCCAGGTCCCCCTGCAGCAAATTTAAATAAGTGATTTTCACCTCAACCGTACTCGCAGGTCCAGAAGGACTCCTACCAGAATAATGGACTGCCGAGGCGAACCGAGCAACCCTCGTACAATTACCCTGCAAATGAGCATCGATATCATTCATCCTCATCAGTTTGCGCTGTGCCTTTCGTTCAGCGTGCGAATCAATTTGAATTTGAAAACAAGTTTACTTCAGAAAGCCTCTTCATCGCGGATTCGCTCGGCTAGAAATCGGCCCATTGTTGTTCCCTCCATTGAGGGTCGTCGTTCCTGGGGTTGGCATAGCGCACCAGGTGTACCAATGACGACGGTGCCGGGCAGGGGAAGCAGCCCCCGAAACCCTGAGGCGCAGTCAAGGCTCTTCAGCGGACGCTGATGAGCTTGCTGGGCGGTTCGTGCGCTGCATCATCTGGCGGAGGTTAGAAACGCCAAATGCAAATCTCTCCTCGTTAGGACGCGATTTTGCACCTTTTCTTCTGCCTTTTGCGATGGCTCACGACCGACCTGTTGAGCGCACCAGAACGATGTGCCATCGAAGCCAGGCGTCAATCCACTCAATGCGAGCACCGCATGCCCGAGTCCTTTATATAAAAATGAACTCCTTTCAAACGACCGATTGAGCATAGGGAACTGCAACCGTACCGATGGCAAACGTGTGCATTATTGGGTCTTTATCATTAATCATGCATAATCGAACGACGACGGCGCGGAAGCATAATTTGCATAGCTCCGAAGTCATTACTCTTTGTCAGGGCGATTTCTAGCCTTCAGCCGCCCTCGCCCTCTCCCTTCCATCCTATTTGAGGGCAGGCTTCTTTTAATAACTTTCTTCTTGGTCGAAGTCTCCTCTCGGATGCACTTCAACCATCCAAGAGGTGTTGAAAGTGAATTAAAAGGAACGACATGCCACGGCGTTCGCCCCACGATCGGACGCACGAGACCCCGAGAGGCAGCCACCATTAGTGCGGGACATGCTCATTAGTTGCCAATGAGCAGGCAAAATATTTAGATACACATCGTAGGTATGTATGATTAAATTGAATTAATAGCAGCTGCTGGGTGCGCTTGAATGAGTGAATTACTTGCCCTTTAGAAAGAGGACAAAGTGAGTTGGGGTCGGATGATTTTTTCTGAGTAAGTCGATTGAACAACTTTAGTTGTGTTTCTTAGAGAATAGTTCATGAAATGCAAAACGAAAAAAAAATGAGCGAAATAATTTTCTATTTTGAATTTCTAAAAGCTCATACTTCAACGATTGCTCAATCTATTAAAAAAATCATTCACGTTATAAATTCATTTTACCGCACAAGGTTGTGTTAAACCATCTCCCCTATTAGATGACAAAGGAAAGCTGTTTACAAACTGGGAGAACCCCATATACCACTCGATCTTCAGCATTACAATTTATATTGCAAATCCTTCCTTGATTGGCACAGCTGGGTTGCAATTGAAACTAAACAGGAAATGCCGTCGGCAGGAAAAGCTTCTTTGAATAAAGCACCATGTCAAGTTAAGATAAATCGAGGTGTTGATCGATGAGTTAAGACCAATAAGTTTGGAATGTGATCTGTTGGAAGATACGCTAAGCAACGTTAAGGATCTGACAATTTCCAAAAACATTTTTTTTTAGAAATTTTGTTGAATCGAAATCCTGTCTGGGTTTAATTATTTATAATTAATAATAATGAATGCCAATACATTTTTAATAATAATTAATGCCAATACATTTTTTAGGATTATGTGAGCCTGAGCACGTCTTCTCTTGATTAAGTAGAAAAAAGCGTATTCTCTTAATTTTTTTTTTTGCAATTCGTAACTCTGATTGTAATTAATATTCACCATTTTTAAAAGATCCACGGTGCTAAAAATTAAGATCAATTTCACTAAACTTCTTCATTATTCCTGTACGCAAATGAAAACCAGCCACCAGTTGCGTAATATGTTATTCATTCATGACGGATAACTCGCCATCATCGCACCCGTTGCAACCACAACACGAGGGAGAAGCCTGTCTCTGTTTGCATATCGCTGCTGGCAGGCAGACAGTCGAGTTCTTTGTAGAGCGTGGTTTGTGCGCAAAAAAAAATACATATTATCCATTTACTGGTGGGCCTTAATCACCGTCTTCTGACTAAGTAGTGTGTAATCAATTTCTCGACGTCGTCCGTCGCCGTACACGACGACGATGATGTCGATGGATACCGGACTGTTGCTGCAACTTCGCGTGAGGTGGTGAAGGAGAAATTTCGACCTCCTGCCGGGTGTTGGCGAGAAAAGATGGAGCAACATTTCTCCTTTTAACCCGGCAAAGGATGCTGGCTGGCACTGTCCAACGACTGGAACGACGATGATAAAGGGAGCGACCTTTGGCAAAATTTATTTATTCACTTTTTTTAAGAGTGTGCAAAAATAAAACTGATCAGGGTGAAGTTTCCCCGAAATCTAGAAGAAAGACTGCAAGCGTGTTGTAGCGTTGGTGTGAGTGCGTTAAAAGACAGCTCGAATTTCATCCGGGTCGTAAATCATGGTCCGGGGTGAAAGAACCAACACCGTTCGTTGTCGCTTTCGTCATCATTTCTGATCATCCATAACTCGTTCGTAGGTTGTTGAGAGTTTCTTCCGAGCAGCTGATGCTCCCCTCTGGTTATTACCAGACCTAATTTGCCCTTCGAGTTCCCACGGTTGGGTATTTCGCAATTGGCAAAAAATGTCAAGAGTTACAAACAGAAAAAAAAACATCTGATTCGACACACTCTTTGAATAGTACGAAAAGGTTTGTAGAAGTAGGAAATAATTGATTTTATTTTTTTAAACTATCTTTTTGAATGGAGACTTGACAAAATTTGGAGCTGGGCTACTTTTTTAATGGTTTATTTTTATCAATCCAAACGTAATGTATGTAGGTATTCTTTCCATTTCTCTTCATTATATAGAGAAATAATACTATAGACTACGAAAAAAGGCTTACTTCGGAAACCTTTTGTAAATAGTAAAAAGGATTAATTGAAATTCTTTAAAATTGTTTTATATATGATTAATATTCTAAAATTGATATAATATGATTCTTTAGGCACAAAAACAATTGAATTGGGTAATTCAAAAACAATAGGACGGTTGTGCAGCATTTCCCCGCTGCGGTTTTCCAGCCAGCGGTTGTCAGTATGTGGTCGGAGAATACTTCTGAAGATTTGCATCAGAAATTCAGATATTTAGACGTACTTCTCGCCTTTTATTGTCTAGTAAGAATATTATATTTAAAATCCCAAATGAATACGATATTTTTTTAAATACTGAAATTTTGACCTATACTTCAATGTAGAATTCTCAGCACATTAAGATAGTGCAAATTCCAAAACTATTCGAAAATATTGACTGCCATATGTGCTAGCATATTTTCAATAACTTAGAAGTCCCAGCAGGTATTATGGTGGTGATAAGCCAGGAGAACGACCTTTTGAGCGCTCAGGAGGCGTCCTCTTGGAAAGCCACGTAAGGCGCGTTAAGGAATTCGAACAAAACACTACGACTGCGGAGAATTCGTCAGAATTCGGAACGCAGGAGTAAGACTCCCTTTACTCGGTGGACCCGTTTCAATTCACCGCTGAACACTGGAGGAAAGTTATATCTTTAAGTGGCAAGCGGAGGTCGTCTCCAGACCACCTATGACGTATAAAAGCGGACTATTTCCGATCATCACCTGGAGGTTGCCAACGCACTCGGTGAGTACTTTGCGTCCTTTGTTTCGTGAAGTGGATACCCTTCAGAGTTCCAGAGATCCATAGCCTAACCGTAGATAGCTCCCAACTTACTTCGGACCTACCGACCTCTTCGCTCTATCATGTTTTCTATGCAGTTGAACTCTCCTTTGCCTTGTTAAGAAGCCGAGGGAAGCCCATCAGACCAGATGGGGTCGGATGCTCAATGTACATCCTTCACCAAACACTCTGGATTTGATCAACTGAGCATGCAATAGTAGGACCTCTCCAGACGAACGGTGATTGAATCGCGTGATTCCGATCCCTAAAACAACGTCTTTACCCAGGATAGTTGTTCTTTCTGTCCTCTTGTACATGTATGATCATTAGTCAACAACCGTTTATGAGAAAGCGAGATGCAGACGAAAGACTGAGCTTCCGGCCAGGATGTGGGACGGGTAGCTATTTCGCAGGCATAGGAAACGTTCTCCTGGATGCCTTTGTGTAGGGAAATCATGCAGCCTTCTTAGCCTATCCAAAAATCTTCAACCCCACCAGGTCGCTCCTAGTGCTGCAGAAAGCTCGGCCTGAGGGGATTTTCCGGGAACCTCTCATCTTTGTCCGAAATTTCATCACCGGATGGAAGTTAGGCGAGCAGTCCGTCCCCATCCAGAAGATCATTAAAGTTCTTGGGGTATCTAATAATCCGCGGTCTTACTTTCCTGTCCCACTTACGATCCTTTAAGGTCAGCTGTCTGCAAAGAGTAGCTGCAGACACTCTTTCGATTCCATAGAACTAATTACAGGGGTTTACGGATCGGGCAGGCGATAACTGATAGCGGACTACTGTACGGACTTGGAGTCAGATTTCCCACAGTAGCTCGGGCCCACTGGCATGATGCGAGGCACTCCCCCACAGCCACTACGTGTGCATAGCGAAGCAGCTCAAGAGAGTGAACAATTCTGTTCTATTACGTAGCTCGGTGGCACAGCCGCTGCAAATGGATTATAGCGGGTTTAAACACCGATATTCGGACGGGTCTGTCCATAGGCGTAACTAGAGTCTCGGTCTAGGGGGGGCCATGGCACCAGCTGGTGGGATGTAATTTTCAAAGGCGATTTAAAGCACTGTGCGCATGGATTGCAATAGAAATTGTTTGACTAAGTTTATCGCTCATTCGTCCTAGAACTAACATAAAAAAAATCGCGAATAATACAATTGATTTCCAATGATGCTGTGATGTGATTCCTTCAAAACGCTGTGTCAGTGTCAACTTGTCTTCTCCATGTTACTAAATGTGGATAAGTGTGTAATCTAAGATTCAAGAATCTTCTTCGAATTATCTATAAATGAAATTCGATATGAGTATATTTCTGAAAGTTTTCAAGCATTTCCATGATTACTTAATGCATAAAGATCTCGATTTTTTTGAAACTTGAAATTTTTGAAACTCTTGAGATTTGGAATAAATTCCACGAAATTTTGTCATAATCAATATAAGTATTCATGCAATTCCAAAATGTATGCTATGTGCTGAAATAGTTAAGTACCGATGAACACAAATTTGGAATCCTAAAGTGTTTTTTATGAGTCATAAATTCCATGAGTCATAAAATTATGAGTCATAAATCAAATTCCAGAATAACATAGGGTTTTTGTAGTTACTGACGTTAGGAAGAGGCTTTATTATGGTTTTCTGAATAGGTGAGAGATTTCTCTGCAAAAATCAAAGAGACTTGAGAATCAACCAAATCGATCTGAATTGTGCTGCAAAAGAAATGTTTTCTGATACGAACTGGTTTCTAAATCTAATTTTTTTTATCCAAAAAAACAAATTCTAAATAAAGCAGGCACAAAAGAGTTTTCCGATGATCCTTATGAAATCGCCAAAAAATTAAATGGAACAAGATCTTTTGAGGATTATAAAAATATTTCTTTAATGCAATCTCTGTTGTGAGTGCGAAGGTTGCCAAAGTTTTGTCCTAATACTTGCAATGAACGTGCGTTGTTGATTTTTCTGTCATTGTAACAAAGATTCTTAAGTTTTATAATTTTATATCTTTCTGTGCCAGAATTATATAGCGAGAGCAAAAAACTCCATAGGAATTTGATCAACTGTTTTGCGGCATACCTTGCTATTAACTCGAAGATTTTCGAAAGAATGGTCGTTCGAAATTGCATTGACCGGATTTGTGTACACGTGCTCATTTTGATGTAGTTGCTTCAGTCTTTTTTGAAGCGGATGGTAGTTTAATAGAACAGAAATATTTATATCTTAATACAATTATGTTTTTATGTTTCTGCGACCAGGATACTAGTCAAACAAATGCAGAACAAATTTATTATTTTAAGCTAGCAACTGAATTAGAAGCGGCATTGATTTTAGCTTAAAAATCGAGAAAATGTTCCCGGGGGTCCAACTTAAATATTTCGATGCTTTGCTGAACAAATGGTCATACATAGATGTGATAACGCAACAAAAAATATGTTTATAGAATTCATAATCAAAATTAAGAAATATGTAGGAAATATGTAAATGAAATAAAAACTGACTAAGTTGGAATTACTTTTCAAAATTTTCTGGGGGGGGGCACAAGTAGGTCTGGAGGGAACCAGCTAACCGCCCCCTCCCTTATTTACGCCAATGGGTCTGTCTCAAATCGAAAAGTTACAAGCCACACTTTATTCTATCTTCGACAGTCTTCCAGTCCACGTAGGAGGCTGCTGCGATTGTTATGGCGGCTGGCTACATGTCCATCGGAGAAACCAATACTCGTTCTCAAGGATTCTGCCAGCATGATTGCAGCGTTGCAAAGCGAGCACCCAAAACGGGGAAGGTTCGTTTGACCGATAGCTATTCGGCTGAAAGTCATTTGGTCGGAAATGCCGTTAGACCTAAATGGTCGCTTCGCAGAAAGGGCCATTTTCCCAAAGAAGTCATTTGACTGCAAGGGCCATACTACCGAAAATGCCTTTTAACCGAACAGATCATATGACCGAAAATGTCGTTCGGCCGAAAAAATCGTTTTACCAAATAAATTATTTGATGGAAGATGCCTGCGAAAATTAAGAAGTGCGAATTGATAAGTGAGGATTGAGAAGTGGAAAATGAGTAGTGAGAAATGAGAAATTAGCAAAGATAAGTAAGACGTCTAATTTCTCACATCTTACATCCAATTTCTTACTTCTCATATCTAATTTCTCATTTCCTACTCCTCGCTTGTTATTTTTCACTTGTTACTTTCCTTTTCTCATTCTCACTGTGAGAAGTGAGAAAGAAGGAGTAACAAGTGAAAATTAGGAAGTGGGATGTAAATGTGACAAATGAATGGTTCCACTTCTCATTTCACAATTTATTACAATCATTCACTGCACACTCCTCATGGTCGTATGATCTTTGCAAAACATGTGACCCGTTCGGCCAGATGACATTGTTGCTTAAATGGCACATTTTCGACCAAATGACCTGTTCGGTCACACTATGTTTTCGGCCACATTACTTGTACGGCCGAACGATATTTTCATATATATTGGCCAAAGAGTCGTCAGCAGGACTGAACACAAATGAAGGGCAAACAAGACGGCTTCCTTGCGGAAAATAAAACGCTCCTCTGTCTCTTAGATTTATTATAACCTCCAACAAATAGGAGAGAAATACCAACGGAATTTCTCGAGAATAAAAGAATTTTAATTAATGAACAATTAGGATTCAGAAAAAATCACTCATGTGAGACGGCTCTCAACCTACTACTGTTGAAGTGGAAACAAGCAATTGAAAATAATAAAGTGATTCTGGCAGTGTTCATTGACTTAAAAAGAGCGTTTGAAACAATAGACAGAACTAAGTTGATAATGGTTCTAGCGAAAATTGGTGTGAAAGGTTTGGTATTGGAATGTTTCAAAAGTTAGGCAACAAGCAACACTTTATAGAGGAGAACTGTGAGAAACTATTCAGGTTGAATTGGGTGTTCCACAAGGAAGTGTACTTGGTCCACTATTGTTTATCATATACATTAACGACATTAAGCAGAACATTACAGTAGGCAATGTGAAGATGTTTGCTGATGACACAGTAATTTTTATCGTTGCGGATCATTTCAGTGAGGCGTATCATCATATGAGAATCGAACTAGATAAAATAAGTGAATGGCTTCAATCGAAGAAACTTAAGTTAAATGTAGATAAAACAAAATATATGATCATAACCAATAGAAATAAAGAAGGAAACACTGATTCATTGAACATAGAAGGGGAGGAAATAGAAAGGGTGGACAACTTGAAATATGAAATATTTAGGCGTGATTGTAGATGATCGACTGTTGTTTAATGAGCACGTAAACTATACTATAAAGAAAGCGGCCAGAAAACTAGGAACGATATGCAGGCTGAATGGATTCTTGGACGTTGAAACAAAAATTATGCTATATAAAGCAATTGTAGCACCACACTTTGAATACTGTCCATCTGCACTGTTTCTGGCAAACAGAAGACAAAAACGTAAAATGCAAAGACATGCAAGGACATACGCGGGAGCGAGAACGATGTAAGACAAATAAATGATGGAATAATAAGACATTAAAAAAAAAATTATTACATAAATAATATCATTATATGATAACTCGTCTATTAAGCCTCCCAACTTCAAACAAAGCGTATGGGGTGGAGGTGGGACATATTATGGCCCAATGGGACCATCATAAAGTATAGAATACGCATATAGACAAATATGCCAGCCTCACAGCCCTAATCTGTTTCCCGAAAGATTGAGGGCATCCTAGGCTCGGATCTAACTCGGATCGTAAGTACCATCCTCGGTGGCTAACGATCCTTCTACAACCAGGGGAAATTATCCCAGCAGTCGTAGTCACCAATTATAAGTCAACAAAGTCAGCTAGGGGACCATCAGTCTTTCCTGGCTATCTACTAACGCCACTTTTTCCTAAATAGCATACACGAATCAGTAAATCTATGCCATCAATCTTTGCGATCGATACTGCCGTTCCACTTCCACAAATATCGAAAAGTACATCTAATCTATCAACTAAAATGTGGGCTTCGTGGCCGTGACATTTGACGTCAATCATCTAGATGTATGTGACATTGGTGTGAATGCAATTCCCGCTCCGGTAAGGAGGAAATTCGTCGTGATACAGAAAATTCTCCGTTGGTCCTCTAGGTGTTATGTGTTCTCTCCGTTGTCTCGTGCTAAGTGCTATGTGTTCAGTCTGTACGACCTCTAGTTGAAGACGGTGTTTCTGTCTGTAAAATTATTCACTCGAAAAAGTAACAAAACCGATGCCAAAACTAATAATTGGGAGCTTCCGAAACCCACAAGAAGAAAGGTGTTATTGTGGAAAGGATTGATCATCATTCTGCGCTATGAAATACCGCGATGGCACACAATTCTGTGGAACGCCCACTTTCAAGATTTCTTCCTCTGCGTTGGTGTGCCTCCTGGTATTGTTATTGTAGTTCAAATGGATAACATTTCTATCTGATGGAACATCCGAAATCAAAAGGTTATTTCTCTACGTTGGTGGGACACCCGCAAGAATATCGGTGTTATTGTGGATCGGATTGATCACTATTCTGCATGGTAAGATACCCAGATGGATTACAATTCTGCGCGGTGGGACGCCCGCATTCGAGAGCTTCTTCCTCTGCGCTGGTGGAGGCCCGCAAGGAAATGAGGTTATTTTGAATCCGAATGGACACAATTATACATGGTGGAACGCCCACAAGAAACATGTTTTTGTTTTATGAATCGAATTGATCACAATTCTGCGTGATGGGACGCCCGCATTCAAGAGTTTCTTCCTCTGCACTAGTGGACGACTCCAAGAAGAATAGAATTATTGTGGGTTGAATGGATCCCAAATTTCCGTGGGGAGACATCCGTTTTTAAGAGTTTCTTCCTCTGCGTTGGTGGAACGCCCGCTAGAAAAATGTTTTTTTTTATTGTGAATCGGATTGATCACGTGCAGAGACGCTCGCATTCAAGAGTTTTTTTCCTCTGCGTTAGTGGACGCATGCTAGAAAAATTATATTGTTGTGGATGGAATGGATTCCAACTTTCCGTGGTGAGACATCCGCTTTTAAGAGTTTCTTCCTCTGCGTTGGTTGAACGCCCGCCAGAAGATTGGTGGTATAATCTAACGAATAAATCACAACTCTGCGTGGTGGGACGCAAACATTTAAGAGTTTCTTCCTCTGCAATGGTGGGACATCTGCAAGAATAATTCATTGGGGCCATCCTTAGCCGTGCGGTAAGACGCGCGGCTACAAAGCCAGACCATACTGAGGGTGGCTGGGTTCGATTCCCGGTACCGATCTAGGCAATTTTCGGATTGGAAATTGTCTCGACTTTCCTGGGCATAAAAGTATCATCGTGTTAGCCTCATGATATACGAATGCAAAAATGGTAACCTGGCTTAGAAACCTCGCAGTTAATAACTGTGGAAGTGCTTAATGAACAATAAGCGGCGAGGCGGCTCTGTCCCAGTGTGGGGATGTAATGTCAATAAGAAGAAGAAGAAGGTGGGACGCCCGCAAGAAGAATGGTGAATTTTATTCATTTAGTGTAATTGTTTATGTGATGCATCATAGTCTTGTGTGGTGGGACGCCCATATTTAAGAATATCTTCCTCGGCGCGTTTTGGACGCCCACAAGAAGTATAGAGTTATTGTGAATCGAATGGATGATTTGATGAGACACCCTTATTAAGAGTTTGTTGGTGGGACTCTTGTGAGGAGAATGGTTTTATTGTGGACTGGATAGATCGCAATTCTGCATGGTGGGACACCCGTATGTGAAAGTTTTTTCTCTATTGCATTGGGGAACAGAGGCCCGTAAGCAGAATGTGGATCTGAATGATCACAACTCTTTGTGGTGGGATGTCCACATGTAAGATTTTTGCCTCTATATATAGTTTAATGCTCGCGACTGTTTTTGTGGGTCAGAAAGGTCTTAAGTGGTCTAGAAGTTGAATTTCTTTGAGACGATATTAATCCACAATCAAAAGTTGTTTATCGATATTTTTCGGTTATGGTTTACAATTTTTGTTGCTGGTTATATGGCAACTGTTAATAACCAGTGAAAGAGACGTGTGCTCGAAGAGAGTAGAATCAGTAGAAGCACTCATGATTTATAGTTCAAATGAAATAGGGTTATCATAAATGTTGCTTTAATTGCAAGAGAGTCGAGACGCACACTGAACGGGTATACAATGTGTTTATCGATTATTAGTTTTTTTTTTCTTTAGAGGTGTGAGCCATTTTTTTAAGGGTGGTATGGACTTCTAAAGTACTGTGCAAATAGATAGGACAAGTAGTAGTCAAGGAATGATTCTTCTGCTGACTTTCCTTGAACAGTACGGAGCTGGCAAGTAAAATGAATAATTTAGGAATAGCAGGCGTATTGCAGTGAAGAAAACACAAACCAATATCTTTGCTCGCGAAATAATGCACTGGTGCATTATTCCGCAAGTAAAGTGACGTTTTGTTTTCTGCACATTGTTTTTATTATTCGAAATCTGAGATTTCGAAATTAATTATAGATCTATTGTGTTGAGATCTCCACCTCCAATTGTACCGATACGGAAAGTAGTGCTGCGAAAGGCCATGGTCTTGGAAGCGGCTAAATAAATCAGTAGCAGATCGTTTGCATTCGCGCAGGTGGACGTTGGTCGCAGGTGGACGCTGAACTTCTCAATGCTTGGACACAACTTTTCCTCCTAGTGAACCTGAGCCTTCAAATATCTTTCATTGATTTTGATGAGGTAACTTGAACGTCTGTCGTACTCATAATGCACTTCAATATGTTTCCAGAGTGCATGAGCATCTTTGCATTTTTTCAGCACTATGAAAGCTGTTCCCAGATCGCGTGTGAAGTTGCAGCTCTGGTAGATGGAATGGCTACCTCTAAACGTTCGCAACATTTCGTATTTTGATAAGTTTTACACATTCTGTTTTTATTTTGATAGTGATTCTTTTCAGGTCTTATATCTCTCCAACTGTGGTAGTCTTCAAGTATAGCGTTACGGAAGGTCATGATGGAAATAGGTGCTGTGAATGGCAGTGTTATTGGAAACAATGAAGTTAATTGGGCCGTTCTCATTCGTCAAGCAAAGAGCGCTGAACTCTCCAGTCGTCGTGTCAGTTCAAACTGCTCCTGGACAATCTTTTTTCGAAGATTCTATGCAAATTTTGATGGTGTAGCTTTTGCAGCTACCGTATTCAAGTTTGAGTTGCGTGATTAATAAATTATCATGATCAGTGCTTCCGCAGTGTGCAGTACATGCATCTCAGCAAATCGTCTATCAATAATGGAAGTTGTTTCCAGCCCAGTGTGTTATCGCAGTGCTGGTGAATGATAGGATTACCTTCAAACATTCGCTCCATTGCATTGATTTCTTCCAGCACACTTCCTGCAGCCGTACGACGTCGAATCCGCATTCCATCAAATGTGCTCTCCACTTCATGAAGTTGAGCTATTAGCAGTTGCACGCACTGAGCTTCGAATCACTAGTCCTAATCGTCGCTGTGGTTTTTTTTGTGAATGTCCTTATTCTCTCGTTAATTATTCGTTGATTGGCTTTTAAATGCTGTCTAGCAAGACATTACACTAACTCGCTGAATTTCCGAAGAACTATAGTTAACAGTTTCACAGTTCACAGTTTCTCCTGATATTTCTTTAACTACTCTTCGTGGTTTTTATTTCCGATTTTTTTCCAAGAAGGTTTGTACAAAATTCACCCAAATTTGCATCGGAAATCCATTTTTTTACAGAAATTTCTTCAAGATATCTTCCCAGAATTGATTCATGCAATCTTTAAGAAACTCATTCGGATATTCCATCAAAAAATCCATCGTGCATCCTTCTGAAAGAGCAATTGTCCGGAGCAGTTTCAGAAGAAAAATCCGAGGAATTTGTAAACTAATGTTTGAATGAATTTCAGGAAGAATTCCCGGAGTAATTTCTATACAACATTCCGAGAAATCTTGAAGATATTTCCCAGAAATAAATCGCATTTCCGGGAAAATTTTTGTTGGAATAACCGGAACCATGCCTAGCGGATATTCTTGAAGAGTTATGTAGAAATACTTAAATGAATTTCTAGGATAATTTATGGATGAAAATGCGTTAGATTTTGGTTGGATTTCATGATTGATTTCGCAATTGCATTTCTGGAAAAATCCTGGAATTTCCATAAGAATTTCGGTAGGTGGGGCAAAGGTGTATTGAGGAATTCTTTGAGGATTTTCTGGAGGAACTACCGGAGGAATTCTATCCAAATGACTCTTGAAACTACTATCCAAGGAACTCTTAACTAACCGAACAATTGCTGGAGGAAATTCTTGAGGAATTCCAGAAAGAACTTCTAGAGGAAAAACTGCAGGAACAGCCGGAAGAAATTCTAGAGTAATTTCCAAAGGAGTTTTGAAAGAACTTCCAGAGATAGAGGTGATCCAGCCTAGGGCTAAAAACCTTTCGAATAAAGACAATAAAAAATGAAACTTCCAGATAAATACCTAGAGGAACTTCTGAAGAAATTCCTGGAGGAACATCCGTAGGTACTCCTGGAGGACCTTCTTTAGGAATTCCTTAAGGATCTTCCTGAGGAGTTTCTGAAGGAAGACGCGCGGCTACAAAGCAAGACCATGCTGACCATGTGACTGGGTTTGATTCCCGGCGCCGGTCTTGGCAATTTTCGAAATGGAAATTGCCTCGATTTACTTAGGCATAAAAGTATGATCAAGCTGTGAGACGTCAATGTCCCAGAGGGGGATGTAATGCCAATAAAAAGAAGAAGGAGGAAAGAGGGTTCACGATAGATTTGCTTAGTGCTTAATCGGATTGAACTGGCGCACATGTTTTATTTTTTCAGTAACCTTTCTTCAGTAGTTTTCCGACTGATTTGAATTTGATCTTCTGGAGGAATTTCGGAAGAGACTACAGGAGGAATTTCTGAAGGAACTCTCTGAGGAATCCCTGAGGAAACTTCCGAAGGGATTGCTTAAGTAATTTATAAAGGAACTCATGGAGAAATTCCTGAAGGAACTACCACTAGAAATCCTAAAGTATCATCCGGAGAAATTCCAGAACGCACTCCCGGAGGAATTCCTGAAAAAACTTCCAGAGGTATTCCTGAAGGAGCTTCCGGAGGGATTGCTGAAGGAACTTCCGGAGGAATTCCTGAATGAACCTCCGGACCCAAATAACCAAAAGTTCCTTTGAAAGGACGTTTTTCGCTCAGTCAAGCTGGTTAAGGCTACCTTACACTCCGGGAAAATTTTCCGGCGGACTTTGGTCTCCGTGCATTTTAAATGGGACCGGGATTTTGATTTTCCGTGCCCAAATCCCGAAAACATCGCATATGTAGAAATGCATGGTGAAAAAATCCACGGACCGAATTCCCAAGGTGTGAGGTAGCCTTTAAGCGAAAAATGTTCCAGAAACTTTTAGTTACTTAGGAAGCAATTCCTGAAAGGAATTCCTCCAGGAATTCCTATGGAAGTTCCCCCACGAATTCCTCTAAAAGCTCCTCCAGGAACTCCTCCAGAAGTTTCTCCAGGAATTCCTCCTGAAAGTTCTTCCAGAAATTCCTCCTCCAAGAATTCCTACGGAAGTTCCTCCAGGATTTCCTCCGAAAGTTCCTTCAGGAATTCCTCGGAAAGTTCCTTCAGAAGCTTTTCCAGGAATTCCTCAAGAAGTTCCTCCAGGAATTCCTCCTGAAAGTTCTTCCAGAAATTCCTCCGGAAGATCCTCCAAGAATTTCCCCAGAAGTTCCTCCAAGAATTCCTCTGAAAGTTCCGTCCAGAATTCTTCGGGAAATTCCTTCAGGAATTCCTCCAGGAATTCTTCCTGAAAGTTCTTCCAGGAATTCCTCCGAAAGTTCCTTCAGGAATTCCTCCTGGAAGTTCTTCTAGAAATTCCTCCGGAAGATCCTCCAGGAATTCCTCCGAAAGTTCCTCCAGGAATTCCTCCGAAAGTTCCTTCAGGAATTCCTCCTGAAAGTTCTTCCAGAAATTCCTCCGGAAGATCCTCCAAAAATGTCTCCAGAAATTCCTCCAGGAATTCCTCCGAAAGTTCTTTCAGGAATTTCTCCGGAAGTTCCTTCCAGAATTCCTCTAGAAGTTCCTTCAGGAATTCCTCCGGAAGTTCCTTCCAGAATTCCTCTGGAAGTTCCTTTAGGAATTCCTCCGGAAGTTCCTTCCAGAATTCCTCCGGAAGTTCCTTTCAGAATTCCTCCGGAATTTTCTTCCAGAACTCCTCCGGAAGATCCTCCAAGAATTTCTACGGAGGTTCGTCCAGGAATTCCTCCGAAAGTTCCTTCAGGAATTCCTCCTGAAAGTTCTTCCAGAAATTCCTCCGGAAGATCCTCCAAAAATGTCTACAGAAATTCCTCCAGGAATTCCTCCGAAAGTTCTTTCAGGAATTTCTCCGGAAGTTCCTTCCAGAATTTCTCTAGAAGTTCCTTCAGGAATTCCTCCGGAAGTTCCTTCCAGAATTCCTCTGGAAGTTCCTTTAGGAATTCCTCCGGAAGTTCCTTCCAGAATTCTTCCGGAAGTTCCTTCCAGAATTCCTCCGGAAGTTCCTTTCAGAATTCCTCCGGAATTTTCTTCCAGAACTCCTCCGGAAGTTCCTTCAGGAATTCCTCTGTAAGTTCCTTCAGGAATTCCTCTGGAAGTTCCTCTAGGAATTCCTCCGGAAGTTCCTCTAGGAATTCCGCCTGGAAGTTCTTCCAGAAATTCCTTCGGAAGATCCTCCAAAAGTTTCTATGGGAGTTCCTCCAGGGATTCGTCTGAAAGTTTCTTCAGGAATTCCTCCTGAAAGTTCTTCAAGAAATTCCTCCGGAAAATTCTCCAAGATTTTCAACGGAAGTTCCTCCAGGGATTCCTCCGAAAGCTCCTTTAGGAATTCCTCCGGAAGTTCCTCCAGGAATTCCACAGAAAGTTGCTTCAGGAATTCCTCCAGAAGTACCAGGACTAGTTCCATGAATGTCTTTTGGATAAGTTAGACCAGGAATTCCTTTGAGATTTCTTACAGGAATTCTTCATGAAATCTATCCTGGAATTCTTCTGGAAGTTGTTTCAGGAGTTGCTCGGGAAGTTACTTCAAGTTGTCATGTAGAAGTATTTTCAGGAATTCCTCCGGAAGTTCCTTCAAGAGTTATTCCATAAGTTCCTTTAGAACGATGTTCCATGAGGAATTTCTTTGATAGATGTATGAAAAGGAGGAATTCCTGAAGGAACTTTCGGAGGAATTCCTTGAGGAACTTGTGGAAGAAGTGGAATTTCTGGAAGAACTTCCAGGAGAATTTCCTGGAGGGACTTCTGGAGGAATTCCTAGAGGAACTTCCGTAGAAATTCTTGGAGGAACTTTCGGAGGAATTCCTGGAAGAACTTCCGTAGGAATTCTTGGAGGAACTTCTGGAGGAATTCCTGAAGGAGCTTCCGGAGGAATTCCTGAAGGAGCTTCCGGAGGAATTCCTGAAGGAGCTTCTGGAGGAATTCCTGGAGGAATTCCTGAAGGATCTTCCGGAGGAATTCTTGAAGGAACTTTCGGAGGAACTTCCGTAGAAATTCTTGAAGGATCTTCCGGAAGAACTTCCAGGAGGAATTCCCGAAGGAACTTCTGGAAGAATTCCTGAAGGAACTTCCGGAGAAATTCCTGAAGGGACTTTCGGAGGAATCCCTGCAGGAATTTCCGTAGAAATACTTTAAGGATCTTCCGGAGGAATTTAACCTGCAGCAATTCCTCCAATAATTGATCGATTATATCCTTCAAGAATTTCACAAGCATTTTTTGGAACAGTTTTCCGAGGAGTTCCTGGAGGAATTTTCCGAGCAATTTTTGAAAAAAAATTTAGAAGAATTCCTGTGAAAATTGAACTTCCCAAGCATTTCTTGGTGCAACTTTCCGAGGAATTTTTCTTGAAACTCGTACAGGAGATCTGTGGGAAGTTCCTCCAAAAATTCCTCGGGAAATTCCTCCAGAAGTTCCTCCGGAAGTTGCTCCACGAACCCCCGGAAGAGTCTACACAAATTCTTCTAGGAGTTCTTCGAAAAGTTTCTCCAAGAATTGCTCGGGAAATTCCTCCTCGGAAAGCTACTCCAGGAATTGCTTGGGAAGTACTTGAAGTATATCCCGATTATTTTTTGGAGGAAAATCACAAAGAATTCCTGGCGGAATTGCTGCAGGTTCTTCCGGATGAACTCTTAGAGTAACATCCGGAGGAATTCCTGAAGGAACTTCTCGAAGAACTATTGGAGAAACTTCTGGAATTCCTGGAAGAACCTGATAGAATTCTTGCTGATTCTTACGGAAGTATTTCCCGAGGTATTCTAGAGAGCTTACCGAAGAATTCCTTTACACCGCTCGAAGAAATTTCTGATGGAACTTCGGAGGAATTCCTAAAGGAACTCATGGGAGAATTCCGGAAAGAACTTCCATAGACACTCCTGAAAAAACTTCCAAAAGATCACTTGAAGGAACTTCCTCGGCAATTCTTGTAAGAACTGTCTGGTCTATCTACGGGAGGAACTCCTGCAGGAACTTCTAGGGAATTTCTCAGTGAACTGACGGAAGCATTCCTAAAGGAACACCCGAACAAACTACTTTTCGGAGGAATTCCTGGAGGAGCTTTACAAGTCTTTCCTGGAACAATTCCAGAAGGAACTTCATTGAGGAATTCATGGATAAACCCTTGGATGAACTTCTGGAGGAGTTCTTAATGAACTTCTAGAAAAATTACTGGAGGAATTTTCGAATGAATTCCTGAAGGAACTTCTAGAGGAATTCATGAAGGAACTGCCGGGGGAATTCCTGAAGCAACTTCCGTTGGTATTCCTGAAAGAATTCCTGAAGCAACTTCCGAAGGAATTCCTTGAAGAACTTCCGAAGAAATTATCCTAGAAACTTCTGAAAGAATTTCCGGAGGAATTTCTGTAAGAACTACCGTACCTATTGTTGAAGGAATTTCCAGAGAAATGACTGAAGGGACTTATGGAGAAACTCAAGGAGGAACTATTGGTGGAATTCCTGAAGGAACTTCTTGAGGAATTCATGAAAGAAAAGCTGGGCGAATTCCTGAAGCAACTTCCATTGGAATTCCTGAAGGAACTTCTGCAGGAATTACTGATGGAACTTCCAGAGGAATTTCTGAAGCAACCCGGTGGACATCCGGCGGTATTCCATAGGAAATTTCTGGTACAATTCTAAGTATCTTCTGAGGAATTATGGTTTTGGAGTTTGTTAAAGTTTAATTTTCGGAGGCCCTCCCTGGGGTGATTTGTCGGAGGAGCCCCTTGCAGAATATGTAAAGGAATTCATTGGAGTTTTCCAGGGTAGCTCTTGGTGGAACTTCAGGAGGTGTTCCTGGAGTAATTCCCAAAGGAGTTTCTTGTGGAATTTTTGAAAGAAGTTTTGTAGAAATTTCCTTGGGAACTACTAAAGCTGCTAAGCGATTCGTCAGGGAATTTTTTGGGTAAATTTTCAATAGAGCTCTTGAGGAAACTCTCTAAGGAACTCTCAGGGCGATCATGGGAGAACTTTCGAATTGTTTCCTGGAATTTCATTAAGCTATTTCGGAGGAATTATTTGATAAAATTCCGAAACAATTCCTAGAAGAGGGATTTAATATATTGAAATTTTCTTGATGACTTCCAAAAGATTTTTCAATTGTTTTTCTGGAGGAATTTCTGCAGCAATTTTCAAACTTCGAGGAAAATTTTCAATAGAATTTCTGGGAGCCATTGGCAGAATATTCTGTCAATTGCTGGAGAAATCTGTTCGGAATTTTCTAGAAGAATTTTTATGAGTAAAGTCTAAGAGAATCCATGGTGGAATTTGCAAAAGAATTTATGGGGACTTCCGATAAACTAACTGTAAAGTGTGCATTTTGATATTTTATCATTTTTTTTTCAATCATTGTCTTTTATGGTTTTATCAATAACTTCACTCAAAATCACCCAAAACGGTTGGAGACTTTTGTTAACAAAACATTCATTTGGAAACAGCCCCTTCGCGAAGAGCAGTCGACAATATTTAAAATTTGTTCTACTAGATTTCACCGATCTACGACGCTGCACCGCCGCTGCCGATTTTGAATGGTGTGACGCCGCCGCCAACTGAAAATTGTCTGACACACCGCCGCTAATTATATTTCAATCGCCGCATAGCTCAGCTTGATTTGTGTATACAGCAAAGCATGTATAAGTTTCTTTTAGATTACATCCGACACACTCTGCTCCAGATGTCAAAAAGATTCGGATCTGAATAAAAAGTACTCGTAGTACTAGGCCCCCGAGGATGGTCAGTTACGCCTATTTTGGCTCCTGGTGGTACTAGTACGGCATAAATGCAAGTATAGCGCATCCCGAACGAACATTCACATTCGACTTCCCAGAAACCATCTGCAACATTGCCGGTAAAACTCCATCTAGAATTAAAGCAACAACAGAGGATTTATAAAAAAAAGTTCCAGGTCAATAACTTACCTGCGCTCTGACATTTTGAAAAATGAATTACGAATGAGCACAACATATGTTCTTCGCCTACTTTTTCGGTTGCATTCACCATATGTGAAAATTACTTTGGTAATTAGATCAGCGATTTCCTTGAGCGATTTCCTTGAGAACTGCGTACTAGGCTTTAAAAAGAAAATGGAAGGTTTATAGTATGAAGAGGTCAACAGGGCAAGGGCAAGCTAGACCGTTCGTTCGTCAGAAAGATCCGGATTACTCACGACGAGTGCAAGCAATGCAATCATGAGAGGTGATTTCTGTATGGGATTTTGAGTTGCACAAACTGAAATGCTTTTTTGTAGAATTAAACGCTAGAAAGACACAAGGATGAACCATACTTTTTCCTGAAATAAATGTGACATTTGTTTTGATTCACTAAAAATGTTTTATAAATGATTTTGTGTCCGATCCATTTTCAATACAGTGTATGTACCCTTAAAAGTACTTAGGATTTATGAGTGGGAAAGTGAGTGTGTGATATATCTAAGAAACACTAACGGTACACTGATCCAACATGCATGGGTCACTTTTTAACACTAAATAGTTACTCCAATTTGTATGTTGATTAAATGGAAATGACTCACATTAGTGTGTGACCCAAGATTGTGGGGTCAGTGTATCAGCTATTGGACAATATCATGGAGAATAACACGGCGCATAAATACTTCCGAGCACACATTCTGTATATTAAATGGGGTTCCTAGTACCGATCCCTTTTTAGTAGTCCCAGTAGTAACGGGAAAATACCTGTACTGGGGTATTTTTAATGTTGTAGGTTTTTGAACTTTATTTTCTCTCTTCGTTCAACGTATAGAAATGATAACAAAACCAGTGTTTTTATCTGACATAGATATGGGTCTAGCTCTTTAACCTTTTGATAATTTTCCGAATTTTTGGTTCAATTTACTGCAGGAGTTAAAATGTTTTCGTCTTAGATGTAAATTGAACATTCAAAATGCATTAATATATATTTCAAATTATTTGTTCGTTGTATGTTAGGAACTGTCTGTAAATGTTGTAGATATTTTCTCAAAAATGTTGGCTTGATTTTTTTTTATTTATTCAAAGGGGAATGCTTCCTATAGTCTTAAATAATATTAATCATCGATTGAGTTTCCATTTGCTGACATTACGGCGTCCACACGCTTCCGGAACGCAAGGCAAGGCTTAGTTATGTAGGCTGGATCCACGTCTCTCCAGGTACCTACAGGTCAATGTTTGCCTGAGTCTTGCTGTACTCGGGTGGCGTTTAGATCAGGCCTTGGCCTTCATGACGCGCCATACTGAGTAATCTAGCGGATTAAGATCGGAACTGGATGGTGGCCAGATTTCCTTCAACCAGAACGGTAGAAGTTTCTGCTACCACTTCTGAGTGCAGTTCGCAGTGTGGCATGGAGCCTCTTCTTGTTGAAATACAATATTTGGCTTCGATCCGTACTGCTCTTTGATCCAAGGAAGAACTTACTTACTTGAAATCCCGATGTAGCCCTTCGTGTTCACCTTGTCGCCTTCTGTATTGAGCACCGGGTCCTTTTTTTGCAACCGGAAGCCAGCAATCTAAACACCATAACGCTAGCAGGATGCTTTGTCAGATACACATTTTTATACTCGTCAGCCACGTCTTTTACTGGGAGAGAACTAATATACCGGTAGCTTCTAGAATTTGAAATAGATCGACGGTGAACAGGATGACCGGATTTTTGCAGTTGAGGAAGCTTAAAATTTTCTGACAGCTTTCTTAACGATCTTCCGTACCGTAATTCCGTGTTCCTTCGACATTTTCCTCATTGAACGCACTGGATTCGTCCGAATCTTCATTCTGATGGCTGCAATAACCCTCGGGACCCTAGCTTACCTCGGACGACCTGGACACTAGAGTTTCCATCCCGGGACATCCCGGGACGAAAAATCCCGGGATTTAGGAAAATTCGGGATTTCCCGATTCCCGGGATATTATTTTTGAAATCCCGAAAATCCCGGGATACCCGGGACAAAAAATCTTTTTTTACTTCAGGCTTACTAATAGTGTGTATGCTTACAATTTTTATTTGCATTGAACGCCCAACGCCGAGGGGAACTCCCTCACAAAGAAAACACAAGACTAGAGTTTTTTTTACCCTATGGCGGTCTACTGACTGATACTTCTGCCAGCTATTGAAGCTTTCTTATATTGAAACAACAAGTATCTACAATATATCGCTAGCTAACAATATCCCTTGATATTACAAAAGAGCAGATACATCCAACTGGTGTATAGTTCTTCCTTATTTTCCGTCTACAACGATGAGTCACACACTATCCGATACATATTTCAGCATTTCTCTACACGGCCTGAAATATTTTGTAAATTTACATTCATTTTGATGCACATATTTGGAGCATAAAAAAGGGTCGCAAAAATAAAAGTTTTAATTTTAAATCTAAATTGATTTAATTCATTGACTGATGTGAAAATAGTTTTAATAAATCAAATAAAGTTTATATTTGCTTTTATTTTTTTTATTTTGCGATTCTATTTTACGCGTAATTTAATTATCATTTGTGCACGCCTCGTTAATCTTCTCGGCCCTCCTAACACCGAGCAAGTCATCCTGAGCTCTTCGACCCCTATGTTTATGTTTTAGTTCGAATTCCTTCAGGACTTCTGCTGACCAGCTTCTGAATGTTTTGGATTAAAGCTCTTCTTAGACTTTTGCTGACCTGCCCCGATAAATTCGGTACGACGTTACCCATTATTAACGCAGTCAATTCATGATCCCACGGCGCCACGCGACTTATACAACCGATTCATGGATCCCGTTATGCGATTACGTCAAAGATTAATTACTTAATTAGTTGGTCTTTGATAAAGTCTTTAGGACTAAGTTATCGACACTAAGTTGTAAATCTGGTACCATTTCTGGGCCTATAACCTGTATGAATAAAGGGAGCTGTAACTGCTGGTAGAAGTATCAGTCAGTAACCTGCAATGGAGTATAGGGAGCTCTACTATTGTATTTTCGTTGTGACTCTTGAGTTTATGGTCCCAGTACGATTCCACTGCGCATCTTTCATCTACAGCGATGTGTTTGATACTAAGTAGTAATGCCAGAGAAAATACGCTGCTTGAATGAAAACTTAGAAATGATCTAAATCCAATATATAATACAAACAATCAAGCCTACTTCGACGGACAGCGAACGCGTCTTTTCGAACTCGACGAACATGTGTTCCAGAAACCCTACTTTCCGATACAAACGCAAATACTATTTGCCTTTTGAAGTCAAACCAAAGATCGATTTAAATTGAAATTGAATTTAGTTTTCATTTGAATTCTGTATCATCTGGCCTTACTAAATTATGAACTTTACCTCTAAACTTCGAAAAAAACTGTTTTCAAAACAAAAAAAATAAGTTTTTTTAAAAACTCGAAAATTCCCGGTTTTCCCGGGATATATAAGAATTTTCATCCCGAATCCCGGGACAGCAAAAATGGCCGGGAAATGGAAACTCTACTGGACACCTTCGCGGACAGTTTTCCTTTCTTTTCTCGGTTTTCGGCTTTCTTTCTTTTGCGCTGCCTCTTCGTCAGGGTCAACCTAAGTAAATCGTTTTCTTTTATACACACACTATTATATGAGCTACAGTTTATCTGCATGCAAAGAAAATCAAGGTATTACATGTACAGGTCAAATGGTAAGCTTATTTCGGCGATGGTGCAAACATTATCACGCACACGATACGTAAAACAAATTGGAAATCCATCAAAAAAAATAATTACCAGTGGATAAAAATATAAACGTTGGAACATCATCGTTAGCACTTATATTTATTTACCAGATTTTTCATAGCGTTGTATCAAAACTAGTTTCAGACAGCATTAAAGAATTAGTTTACCAAACTATCAGTCAACCGATTTGAATAAACTTAAAACTTGAATAAGTTTATTAGATTAATTTTCAATTTATTCAGGGCTAAATCTAAAACTTTTATGTACATAATCGTTTCAGCATAGCACAGAATTTCTTGCACTCTTGCTTCATGCAATTTTGAGATTGTGGTGTTAAAATGTATCTCACACTTTCGGGTTGTTCATCATTAGATCCTCTACAAACATTGACTGATCTGCTACTGATTTGTATGTGTATGCCCAAGTAGGAAACATCAAGTGCTTTGGCTAGAGAATTGCAGAAGGTTTCGCCTTCGTGTCATTTGTAGTAGATTGCAAAAAAAGTTTGCGGTTTCAAATTTGATTCTGCAGAAGGACAAATTCGACGTAAATATTAATTTGCTGCGGGGCGAGTAACGCCATTAATAGTGTGGATATTCTTCTCAATTTCACCAAAGCGCTATACAGTGAACTGCAGTCAAGTCTCATAATAATCATTTACAAGTCTGTCATGTCATTATATGAATAATTCAAAAATATAATATTATCTGACATCATCTGGTTAGGCATACATGATCACATGAAGTGATCTCCCATTACTTGTCTATTGTTGATAAACAGGGTGACAATTCTCCTCTTTCGGGGATCTGCAAGCTTTTGATTTCGTTCAATACAGTCATCTGAAATCAGGAAATTATTTGGTTGAAGACATTGTATGAAACCTTCAAGGAAGCGCAATTAAAAACCCCGAAAGCATAATGCCCATGATTACATAGTTGACGTAACAACCATTCTAAAATTTCAGCGAATTTGACTTACTACGCGTTTGCTAGGGTAAATCAACCACTGTAACATTGATACGTTGCATCTTTAAAACCTCATTTAAGTGATTATGATTTGAAATGTTTTAAATTTGCAATGTTTGTTCTTGAATAACCCTCAATACTTACGTGCGAATGCGATGGTTGTTACGTCAAATATGTAATCATAGGCAGAGTAAACCCAAATCGATGTCCCAGACTATAAAGCTGCATCACATCTCTCAATTCATTGTAACAGAGAGCCATATCCCGACATTCACGTGACATCGATGCATTGAAAATCTGCTGTGATTCAATCAAAACCAGCTTTCATATGTACTAATTGTTCAATTCCCGAGAATTCAAGGTCACTAACTCTTGCGACTCACATAATTACACACCGTGTAGCATGAGGTCCGTCGAAGACGAGCGACGACGGGGACGAGACGACTTCAAAAGAACCTTTTCTTCATCGCCGTCGTCCGTCGTTCATAATGGTCGGTCGGTCGGTTGAATCCCGTCTCAACCGGCTGACTCAAGAGGAACTGGTGCATCATTTTTTCGCTGCCATTTACCCACTGCGACTGCCATTCTTCGAGCGCTGTTGGCTCCCATTCACATTATATTGTGGGGGCATAATTTTCTACGCTAACTCATCCACTTTCATTACGGTGCAACTGCAGCGCTTTCTTAGGAATAGTGGGTGAATGCTGACGCTAAAGCATAGACATCATCAGCCAGTCAGCGCGAGACATCATAAACTATAAACCAACTGGCAGAAAGAGGCTGCGCGATACAATTCATTCGGAAACATTGCGTGCCCATGCCCACTTCTAGACCAGTTGCACGGTAGTTGCTCTACTCCACTGTGCCGTGCGTCGTCATCAGGTCGATCTTGACTTGATGCAGGTTGCATGCTGGTGTGGCGGCGATGACGAAAGGCACTGCACTGCATCGCCTATTTGTGTGGTTAATTGGCATGCCAGAAATTTGTGACGTGACGATGAATCGCAGAGCTGCGTCATGCTGCTTCCGACCGATGATGATAATGGTGCGATGATGGTGATATGCGATGTTTCCGTTTTCCTCGGTTACGTCTGCAAATCGTGAGGGCAACGCACCAGATCCCATCGTCTTTAGGTTGTAGGATTGATCTTAATAGTGCTCGTTTGTATTTCAATTTTCGTTAGTTTGTATTGTCGAAACAGCTTGAAAGAGTTTTTATGAGTAGCAGCCAATTACCGGAAAAGTTGTATTAAAGTCCCAGATCTTCGAATTAACTATTTCCAATTCATTTTACACCCTATGACATGAGTTACGATCTATGAAAGCCTCCCGGTGTGATCCGATGAATTGAGCCAATTACTGAAACTTCTTTTTCTCCCACATTCAATCGCTCACATAACATTGACATTGAAAGTGTCACACACAAAACCTCCACCGCTCGCTCCGACCGTTCCCGAAAGGGCCGTCAGCCGGGTACCATTCAGATGTCGCAGCGTGGCGACTCGCTATTTTCTTTTTCACTTTCAAACTTCTCGCGAACTCCCGTCGGATCAGACGGACCTATGCTCCTACCACTTCGCACCTCTTATTATGTTATGCTATTTTTAAATGCGCACCGTGTTTATTTTTACACCGTGCGGCTTCTGGCTACCTACTTCTTCACTTCAAAAGAGTTTTATGCTTCTTTGAGTGGGTACTTCCCACCTCCGCCACAAGTCCATTCGCCAAAGGCGACGGCGACGACGACTACGATGATCATATATTTATCTCGTTTAGCTCTATTATGAACCACCGAGCAGTAGACTTCCCACATTCGACTCTCGTTAGCCGTTTGTCGGTTTCACACGTTTGCCGAGGGCCACCTGAGCGACGAACTGGGCGCGTAAACTTGTCCGCACATCAATTCAATAAATGCATGTGCGGTTTTGGGACCTCACGCACGACATCTCTACCGCAGCGCGATGCGCTCTGCAGTCGGGCAGTCAGTAGTAGCGTCTTCCATCGTGAGCGTATGCGGTATGGGATTATTGACTTATTGGAGTAGGCAATGTCCATTGCGATGAAACAAAAGGTGAATACAATTTCTTCAATTTGGATCTCTGAAATGAATAGCGGGCAAGATTTTCTATTTAAGTTTTAATAGCTTTAATGTAAGAAGGGCTAATTATACGATTTAGGTTAATCATGCCAATCCAATGATTCACAATATGTCTGGGTTTCTTTATCATTGAAGGCGACACCATTCACAACATCGCGTACCCTGAGTAGACCGGTGTGATAATCTTGGATTGGTTCGGTGCTTCACGGAAGCGACTCGTTGATTTAAACGCAGCTGTTCGAGGCGATGAGATGCACTTGAAGAAACGCACTTCCAAACAGGTGTCATTTTTGCGACGCTATTTAGAAAGTTATCTAACGTGTTCGGTTTTATTGTGCTGTTTGATCGTTTTAATCGGGGCCGGTTTTAATGATTCGCAAAACTTTGTAACGGTTGTAAAAATCTACTGTTTATGACTCATGTCAACCTTGTTTAGAAGCACGTACCGGATCCATTTTCAAACATAATTACCCAACCCATCCGAAAATGTTAAACAACAAACGAAACGTGCTTCGTTGCACATTTCGGTTGAAAGGGAATTTTCGCTCACGCCTTAATTGTACCTTCATTCGTAGGCTGGGACTACCCGCCGACTGGAACCGGGGCTCGGTTTGGATCCTTTTTGCAACATTCAGCATCGCCGGGTCAGTCTGGGCTTTTCCCAAAAAATGTAATTCGAACATAAGAACAACAGCCTATGTTTCGAAAGCAAAAAGAAAAAAAAAGCAACATACAGAACGTGATATTTAAAACGAAACGGATGTTGATCGAGGCAGCTAAACGAACCGAAACGAACCGCAGGGGCGATCATTCGCAGAGTTCCGTTCCGTTTCGAACGAGATTATCGCTTTATGCACAATTTCGCAGCTCCAGTTTGGTGTTAGAGAAGGCTGGGGACACAAACTAGGTCAAAACATGCCCTCCGTCCCCTTAACAGACAGCATTTAAGTAATGACCCTACCCACTTCATCTTATTTTTTGAAATTTACTTAAATTTACTCTCTTTAGATTTTCTAAAGCAAAACCAACATAAAAGATTTATTTGGGATAGCCAAAAAATCTATCATATATGCGGAATACGTTTTTCGGGTATTCTCCCATTCTAATCGTGCTTGAAATAGGCTTAACAACACCAGACCTGAAATTACGTCAAGTGAAAAAAAAGACAGAATATGTTGAACGGAATCAGCTTCATTTTATAACATATTAATCTAGTAAAATGCCCACAAAATCGTTTCAATTGATAGATCAAAGCAGTATTTGCTAATCTTCAAAATGTTCAAAATATTAAATGTTTTTTATACCTAATTCATATTTTTATTTCTAATTCGAAATGATGAGTTACACACCGAGAGTTTGGTGTAGTCCACTGAGGTAAATCTTCAACCCCATCCTACCCTAAGCTCCCTTTCATTGTGATCTTCTTGATGCGATACTTTTTGGCGTCTGTTTTTTTTTTGGTATCGCCGTCGTTTTGCTGCGCTTGCAACTTCGAGCATCCCCACCAACAGACAAACCGGAGGACGATGACGACGCGACAGACAGTGAAACTTAATCGTTGACTTGTGTACCGTGCCAGGTCCTTAATTTGGGTCTGGCATGACACGCTGGCTCTGGCATGCTCACAGGAAATGAATTATAGTAACTCGTGTTCTGCGGCCCTTCGAGGGCGTAAGCTGGCCGGTAAAAGGTTCGGGGTAGCAAGCCACACAGGACAGGAATTCGACCTTTTCAATTGATTGTCATCAGTGGTGGGTGAATTGAGGCGAAGATTTGTGGAATGCTTTGTTCACGTAATACTTGGCGCGAGATTACATAAATCACATTTAGTCTGCAAGTTTTTCGAACAATGGAAAATGAGAAATCAAGATTTCTTGCATCTCAAACACCCATGATGCCAATCTCATTTGGCTGATAAAAGTATATAAAAAGTTTGGAATAAAAGATTATATTTACCGGATTGTACGAATGATTTGAAGTTATCATCAATACCTGCAACGAGAGATGAAATGGGTAAATGTTTTATTATTAAGTAGTACTAAATAGCTTTTTATTCAATCAAAATTGTATAATGCTCAATAATGCTCAGTTTGTATTGAAGTTTCTATTTCCCGGCCATTTTCGTTGTTTTTGATGATTTAAAAAAAACTGATTTTTGTTATGAAATCGATTTTATTCAACGTTCATGGGTGAAAGTTCAATTCTCCAAATAATGACTAAAATGAAAACTCCACCTAAAAAATAAGAAATTTTTCATGAGAAATACAGTGAATTCTCCCTTACTCGATATTGAAGGGACCATCGAATTAGGGAGATAGGGAACACATTGATATTTGGCCGAATGCCGTTAAGCCGAACAGTTAAAATTTGTTCTCTTATTAAGTGAAGTGAGAAGAAAGATGTTCGATGTGAAGTTTGAACAGCGATAACTGAAAATGAGAAATGAGTTTTTTAAATTAGTACAGAGTAGTGGAAAGAGATTACGGAAGTAAATATTGAGTAGTGAGATGTGTGCAGTAACATGGGAGTAGTGAGTAGTTTCGGAGTCTAAAAGGCTCAGACAGACAGAAATTTATTTTTATGTTTACACAAAAAAAAAAACAAATCTGACAATTATTGTATAAAGTCTGGGCATATACAATTCTGTAAGCTTTTTATACAAATATTGTATTAAAATAATACAAATCTGTATTATTTCAATACAATAATTGTATTGAAATCTTCCGAAATGGTATATGCCCAATTATTATACAGTTTATGTAAGGTTCTTATGCAGAACTGTATTAAAATCTGCCATCCGCTCTGGTTGGGTGTATAGATTTCTAATTTGTTTATAAAAAATTTCCAATTCTTCTTGGAAATTAAACTTTAATTAGAATCGATTCTTTTGAAATACGACTTGAAGAAGCCAAAAATATTCACGTCCTTGTCGGAAAACAGAATACGCTTTTGGGAACAGGTGTTCGCAACAGAGTCCGAAAAGACGTGTTCGTTGTCGGTCGAAGTTGGCCCTTCAAACAAGATTTCCAGATTTGTATTATTTTAAATATCTATTGGATTTAGACGGTTTCTGGCTAAGCATTCAATGCCTTATTGATGCAATGTATTTTTTTTTCTGTTGGAATATCAGACAGTGTGCAACATCTAGCTGTGGATGAAAAATGCGCATTGAAAGCGTACTAGGCCCATACAATATTGGAGATATTTTTTTTAGATCTTTATTAGGGAGACTTTCAGCCCAAGGCTGACTTGTGTCCGGCAGATATTGGAGATAAAAGAATTCCCTTGCAAAGAAACATTATACTAGAGTTCCATTTATTGCATGGCAAGCTACCTTATTTCCAACAGGTTATGGGCCTAGGAACGATTCCGGGTCTAGAACTCAGTGTCGATGAATTAGCCACAAAGAAGTAATCGCACTATGGGATCCATGGATTGGCAGCACAAGTCGCGAGGCGTCGTGTGATCGGATTGGCTACGTATGTCGTGGGTAGCGTCGTACGGAACTTACCGGAAGGTGGAAACGTTCGGTAGGTAGCTGGCTGATCAGCAGGAGTTAGAGAGGAGCTTCGGACTAAAACATTCAGGGTCTGGTCGGCATAGCATCGAGAAGTACTGTGCAAGCATCAGAGTCGGGCCATTTTTACATGTGCATGTGATTTTACGAAACATTGACTAGAAACATTGAAATTAAATTTGTGACATGTGACTTCAATTGACCAACAAAATTTTCGCAACATGTTAAATCCTAAATGAATCAAAGGAAAACCACATGATATATGGGTTAAACATTTTGGATGAGTAGAAAATAGAGAAATGTAAATCGTGTAAAAAGAGAGCCATCGGAGAGCAACAAATTAAGCAAACAGAACAACGCATTAAAAGTTGATACTTCGGACGCTGTTAGTATCGCAACCCTTTCTGGGAATCCCTGAACCGTTTGTCGGAAAGCAAGCCCCACCTTTTCAGACCGCTTTCCGTGCAGCCAAGAAACACCAACCAGAGTCATAACTCCCGAGAGACCAGCCAGGCAGCCCGGGCAATAAGTCTTTCAATTTGCAACAATACACTTTTTCCTCCGGAAACTCCTCTCCGAAGAACTCTAACATCATTCCATTCCACATGGTGACCCTATATCATGAAGCTACTGTCTGCAATTCCACGGACTCAATTTTAACATCCAACCCGGTTTCTTCCCTTCTATCCAGCAAAAAGCAAGTAATGCGACATCATCATCGTCCCTACCTGTGTCGGAAACAGATCTAGTCAATACTCTCGCTTTTTCCGGCTAAGTTCGATTCCCGGTCTGGACTAGGAAATTTTCGTTGGAGGTAACATTCTTTTGAATATTGTAAATGTCTACCTCATTTGTGGAACGCTACCCGACATCAACCAAAAAATGAGTAATGTTATTAGGAAGATAAAACACCCACCACCAGATCTGAAGAGGTAAACGGTCGGAGCCCCTTGTCGTCGCCCTACTCGAAGCTTTCAAGTATATAGGCAGAACTAGTTCCCCCAACGCTGCAGAACTTTTGAGCCTCACTGGACTTGCTAGGTTCTCCAATTAACTATTCCTATTCGTTCGCCGAGATTTCCGTAACTCTTGACAGAAGCAACGGGAAGTCCTCTGGTCTGGATGGAATAGAGGTTCCAATAAAGAAAAACCGCAAAAATAGTATTCTTCGATCTGGTGAATCAAACCTTGTCTAACCATGCCTTTCCTGAAGAGTGGCGGCTCAGCCACATTATTTCGATCCCTAAAAACAGTATCTCTCCCTTGATACCGCTGATCACCGGCCTATACCACTGACCCTATACCCTATTGAATGTCGTTTAGAGGATCGTTCACCGTAGGCTGCTTGAAAGCTTGAGGCTGATTGAAAATTTGGTTTCCGCCAACACGAAGTATGGGACCAATTCATACTTCGACGGATTAGGAGACTTAAAAGTGCTTTCACTCAAGGAAGCACGCTGACCTAATTTCTCTGAACATTTCTTGGACCCCACTAGTGCACTCAGTCTTGAGCAGCTGGTGGACTGAGATTTAAGTGAAACATTCTAGCTTTTGCTCATAACTTCCTCTTCCGCCATACCTTCCGGTTATTCATCTGCAACTCCACCTCCACGACCTACCGAGAGGAGACTGGGGTCTGCTCTGGCGCTGATCCTGCTTTAGGTGGCCATAAATGGCGTCTTCACTGGCCTTCCCAAAAACATCTACATCTTCGTCTACCCGGACGACATTCTCCTTGCAGTTGTCGGTGTAGTATCGGCCAAGTGTTGATTTAGAGCAGACTACTGTACGAACTATAGCTGACTTATCTATCACGTCTGGAACTTGTCAGCATACTCTCCTCAGACTTCATCCAGTACCTTCACATAACTTCCGGACTTCTTTGCTCCACACCCGTCAAGGCTGCGCCAGAGCGGGAGTTCCTCATTTTACCATCGTGGACAGGTGACTACACACTTAACTCATTTCACAGTATTCGGTAAATTTTACCGAAATCTCAACAGCAGAACTGTTCGGTAATTATTTAACGGATTTTTTGGAATTTATTCCATTGTTCAACTGTCAAAATCACCGAAAATCAGTTAAATTATTTACCGAACAGTTCTGCTGTTGAGATTTCGGTAAAATTTTACCGAATTCGGCGATTTATTTTAAGTGTGTATACAGTATACATATGCAGAAAAGCCGCCGCATTCTGGACAATGAAGCGTTGGCTGAAGTCGCAACTCTGTTTTTATTGCGGCAACCACTCTCTCCGGAAAACCGGTTCTAGTCTTGACCGATTCCGTCAGTACCATATCCGCACTGCAATGCAACCACACGACACGCCTATGGATCCATGCCATTCTCGCTTGTGAACGATAGTGGACAATAGGTTTGCCTTGATTCCGGGACACTGTGGGATGCCAGGGAAGGTTACTGCGTCCATTTTGGATGGGGTCGGCCAACGAGGCTGGCGTTCCACAACATCGGCTGTCCTGGTTGACATCAAAGCCTGGATCAAGAATATCTACAGTCAGGATTTGGAGAACCAAAGGGCAGCTTCCAGAGCCACGCAGCTACAGAAGTTCAAATGATCCATGGTGCCCAGTAAGGTGGCTCAAAAAACACTTTTTCAATTTTTTTGATGGTTCGGTTCTATTTGATGCCCTGATGCTTTGGAAAAAATTTCAGCCTAATCGGTCAGCGTTTGAGCGGTGCTAAACTCGTTGGAAGTGTATATGGAAAAATGTATGCAGAAACATCGAAAATGGAAAAAAGTTTTTTCCATACTAATTTGAGCCACCCTATTGCCCAGTCACAAGGACCAGCAAGTCATCTTCCGCCTCCACACAGGCTACATCTGTTTTTCGTATTTCGTAGGTCCTTGTTATTTTCTAAATTACTTTCTGATCACTTTATTTCTTAGGCATGGATCGGATTCAAACATCGCCTAAGTTTGGGTTTTGATGTAGAATTACGGCCTTCGGGAAAATAGGTGGGCCATTATGCAGATTAAAATTTAAGACTGTAACAAAAAATGGTTCCAATCAAGCAGAGCACCTCTTTCTAACCTTAGGATTTCTGGAAATCCATGTATCCATAGTTAGCAATTCGGCCAAATTTGGTTGATGGGGATTCTCCACCGATAAAGAATAAGATATTCTACAATTCACAGAAAAAAAGAATACAATAATAAAAAAACGAGTTCATTATACCCTGAAATTGCCATTTTATTTTTATTATTAAATTTTATTAGAAAACAAAGAAATAGTGAGAGAGTCAGTCTTCTTGATCAGATTGGAAAAATTTTCTTAGTCGCGGAAATCAGACAACTTTAGTAGACAAGGCCTTAGTTGGTAAAGATTGCTCTCCTTGAACCTTTTCTAAGTAGTCTTTTTGAATACACGTCCCTTTGTTGAGAAGTGTTTTTTCACAGTGTGTACCTACTGCTTTTAAATAGTTTGTATATGGAAGGTTTATGAAACTAGGGAAAAAATATGTCATATTTGCTAGCGGTAGGGGCTCTACCAAAAAATGTTTGAAATAGCACGCTATTGGATCGAACTCTCCGTAGAATTGTTTTAGTGACAAATGACAAACAAATATGTATACAAAATTAGAAAAAAAAAATCAAATTTGCTTAGAAGAAAAACCACGAATAAAATGACTAGAAATCATTTAATACTCTCAACTTTAGAAGGGCAAAATCGATAAAAAAGTAACTTTCTATGCAAGCTTGATCGATATGATCGACATGTTTTAATCACCCAGATATGATTCAATATAATGTCATATCCATCCATGTCACATCCAATAGTTTGTTTGGTATTGGGCAAATATGAATGGATTTTTTTTTTTGATAAATAGTATACATCTTTCCATAAATTGTCTATTATGCTAAATAATCCCTTCTATGAATATAAATTATACCGAAGAACCTTCCATTATTAAACCATGCCAAATACCCGTTTTGCAAACACAAGGAAATATTGATCTCAATTTAATCGATTTTATTTTTTAACAACTGCTGCCACAACCTTTAAAAAAGAGCACATCAAAGAAAAATAACTTAATTTTAAATAAAAGGGTACATTCCGTGTAAATCCCAAAATCCACATAATTAGAGTGCATTGATCCCGAGAATTGCGTATAAAACGACTTCATCGACTGACTGACAATTAAAAAAAATGCGTTCAAAAAATCGAAAAAAAATCCCGTGGAACACGACCCGCGTAAAAACATGCAAAAAGCGACCTCAGTGTATGATGCTTTTGCCCTGCAATACCGTCTTCTTCCTCTTCTTCTTATTGACATTACATCCTCACACTGGGACAGAGCCGGCTCGCAGCTTAATGCTCATTAAGCACTTCCACAGTTATTAACTGCGAGGTTTCTAAGCCAGTTACCATTTATGCATTCGTATATCATGAGGCTAACATGATGATACTTTTATGCCCAGGAAAGTCGAGATAATTTCCAATCCGAAAATTGCCTAGACCGGCACCGGGAATCGAACCCAGCCACCCTCAGCATGGTCTTGCTTTGTAGCCGCGCGTCTTACCGCACGACTAAGGAGCGCCCTGCAATATCGCCACAGATTGAAAAAAAAATCATTTTAAGTGCTTCAAATGGGAATACAATCGATCTGAGTCATTTGAAATTCAGCATGTCTCGTGAGTAGATGAAACACCAACCTTGTTTGATTTGATTAACCATTTTCTTCATAACTTTCAAACGCAATGGCCGATCAACTAGATGTTCCCACCGGTGAAAAGCAGGTTGCAGTAAGTACATCGATTAGTAGGGTTACTGCTCCTGGACTTCATCTTATAGCTCCGATATTCATCCCATGAAAAACAAGGCAATTAAAAGGAATTTGATATGTTTATTATTTTTGTGATTTTTATCAGCAGTGAGCAGTGAGCACGCATGTTAGCAAAAAGAAGCGACACATTTGTACCGTATTTCTTTGTTTCGCCATGGGATGAATATATGTTCAGTGAAACGGAAAACGGAAAAGTTCCCCTATATAACATCATGGATCTTCGAGCCTTTAATAAGAAGTTCGTTTGTGGAGTGACGTGATAGCCTTTCGGGAAAAATTTGTTGTACAGAAAAGGCTAAAAACATGAATCGACAATGCTGTTGAAAAGCAGGCCAAGTTCCAGTTGGAATGTAGAGCCAGAGAAGAAGTAGAAGCTTTATACTTTACTCAATCAGCTTGACTTCTGAAACTGGAAAAGTTTTTGCCTGAAAATCTCGATAAAACCTGTGTGCAAAACTGTAAAAGGCGTACATACCTAAAACGCAAAAATTAAGTGCAAAGAGCGTGGATGTTATTTTTCGCTCGTTTTTAAAATCCTAACGATCGACCACAAGATTACGACTTTTATTCTTCTGTTGTTCGTTTATTTGGCAGATTACATAAGTGCTCGCTCGAGTCCAAGTCCAATTTGTTGCAAAACATTGTTATTCCTGTCTTCCTCCGCTGTTGGCGTGTAGTAAACTCAGTCGCCGACTAAATTTAGCTTCCACTACTGTGCATGTCTTTCACTGGCCCGGTGCAGATGGTCAGTAGCTTGTGCGTCGCAGCGCCACGAATTATCATCCCGCCGCCATCGAGATCAAATCGCGGCGCGTTTAGTGTAGGCGGTGGAGAACGACGACGACGAGTGAAATGGCAATTTCTCCACCTCGTTCACCCATCTGTCTCGGCGATGCAACCGGCGGCGCGGCGGTGACCTTCTGCTACAAACTTCTGAAGAAATATCATCACTGCTTGGCCTCGGGAACGATGGGGCGACCTTCAAAGCATTATTTAATGTCGTCGATCTGAAGCTGCTGCGCAGCTACTGTGCGTCGTTGGCATGTGCCAAATGCACCTTGATAGTTTGTATCGAATCACGTTTCATCGGGAACCGCACCGTTTTCAAGATCAATGCAATTCAGAGGAAATCGTGTTCAACGTTGTTTCTTGTATTTCGCACGCTGTGTCCTTAGATAAAAATAGAACGTAATCGTGAATATTTCCCTTTAAACTTATTTAAAAAAAGTTTTCGTTACATATTTTTCATTACTTGGTTTATGCACCAAGAAAAATCAAAAAAATATTTCAGCTGAATAAATTTAAAAAGAGATGTTTGTGTTGAAACATTTTCATCAAGTTATTGCAGCAGAGGAAACAGTGTTCTTGTTGTGAAACACTGTAACTTATCCGGTGAAGGCAAACGCATCTGGTACGATCGCAAACCAACACCGAAAAAAAAAACGTGCTACCGATCCCGACAGATAATCCGATCGCTCTTGGGAAGAAGTTTTGCGGTTAGGCTTATAAATGCGGAACTGTTCTGCGTGCGCTTGGTGGAGCCGGGCCGGGTGGGTGGCCGCAGAGCTCGACAGCACGACGAGATATGATGATCGGTGGGAGAAGCCTCCAGCAGAATCAACAGCAGCAGCAGCCACCGCGTCGTAGATGATTGTTGGTTGATCTTGAAAGTGGAGTGAAAATTGATACTCATTAGGCGTATTAACGTTCCGATTGTGTGCTTCTTGTGAAGTCGGTAGACGGCACGAGAAGCGTATTTAGAATGATGCAATGGGGAAATTGTATGCAGTGAAAATGAGATAATGAGCATCGGCTGCATGTGATTTATTCATTTAAAAAAAAACAGAATTATCCACCTAGCACCATCACCTTTCTCGTGTATTATACAACTAGAAAATCACATAAGAGAGGTCAAAATTGCACTTTAAGGAGATAGATTCAGGAATTTCCATCAATTCACACTAATTTGCGTCCACTTGAATGCATTGCAGCAGCTTTTGAAAAAAAAATTGTTTTTCGATATTATTTTTTTTTCCAAGAGAGGACCCTTGGGAAAAATGAGGAAAAAACAATATTTTTTCAATAACTCTGGAACGCAATGCCCGATTGGGACAATTTTCAATAGCAAAAAAAATAGGAAGCAATAAGGCTAAGTACTAAAAAGTGTGTCTCACTTTTTTTTGTACACACATACATACATGTATACTAGAGTGGGGCGCAGTTGTATGGAAAAATGCAAACGTCCGATCAAGTGAGATCAAGGTTTTTCTGAATCATTTTGGGACCCCAATCAATTATGCAAAATATGGGCTCGATTGGTTGCGACCTCGCATGCCGCATCGCGTTTCAATTTTACATGGAGATTAGTATGGGAAAACGTACTTTTTAACATTTTTGCTCTTAGCGGCTTCAATTTATCATCAATCACGTGACTGAATACGTTAGCATATAGCCTGGAAGATGCCGAAAGACTTTGCCGAAGAAGGTACGCAGCTGGAAGGCCTACAAAAAATGTTATTTCATTTCGAAAATTGATTGTTTAAACCATATGCAAGAAATCAATGTTTCTGCCAGCACTACCGGACAACCTGTAATTGTCAGAGGGCAAACCCCATTTTCCTTCTAGTCGGAATTTTTACTTTGTGAAATCATTCTGAATATCTCCCATTAGCTCCAAAGTCCTATAAAATCAATAATTTTGAAATAACACACAGTTAAATTATTGCTCCACGTAGTTCGGCAGTGCCTGCAGAATAAATGATTTTTAGCATATGGTTTGAACACTCAATCTTCGAAGCGTTATAACTTTTTTCGTGGACGTTCCAGCAACGTGCCTTCTTCAGCAAAGTTTTTCGGCATCCTTAGGATTATACTTTAACGTAATGTGCTACTTGGTTTGCGATGAACTGAAAACTCTAGTAGTAGAAATGCAAAAATATGCGTTCTCCCATACTAATTTCCTTACAAACTTCAAACGCGATGCGGAAAGTGAGGAAGCAACAATCGGTCCCAAATTCTGCACAGTTGTTCAGGACCCAGAATGGCTTCAAAAAACCATTGATTTGAAAAAATGACCATGACGCCCCAGTCTAATGTATACACACATACAGACATCACCTGAATTCGTCGACCCATGGTATATAATACTATGGGTCTCCGAGCCCTCTATCGAAAGTTCGGTTTTGAAGTGATTCTATAGCCCTTACGTATACTGAGTATAAGCGAAACGCAAAAAGGGCGTTTACTCGAATTAAGGCAATGGTGAGTGTGATTCCTTCTTTGAGAGTAGGCGTTTGCCCGCATTAAGGTTATGGAGGATGTGATCCCTTCTGTAAAGTAGGTAAGTAGGGATTTGCCTAGGATACCGCAATGATGAAAGTGAATTCTTCTTCGGAAGTTTGTCGAGTTTATCCGGAATAACTCACTTGCAGATATATATTTTTTTTTCAATGAAAGAGAACAGCTGTCCGGTATAATTTAAAGTGTTTAAATCCTTTCGCAGAAAGCAAGCATTTGCTTGGCATCAGGAAAAAAATATATCACAGTTTGAACAAAACCTGTAAATTTCCGTTCAAGTCAATGTAACAAATTGACCTCCGTGCTTAACAACATAAAGTAATATGTTGATTTAAATTTACACGTGCTGTAGTTTCATGGTTCATATTTTTAATGGAAAAAAAATATGGCCAACACAGGGAATCGAGCCTCGGTCCGCAGAGTGATAGCCTCGTTAGCCACTCGAGTATTTCAACCTCTTGAAAGTGAGCCGATCCAGATATAACAAGTTTAAGCGTTCTGGTCATTCAATTACTCTTCAACAGACTAAACGATAGCTTAAATTTATACGACACGGAATCTCATTCGAAACCGAGCTGTACCGCAGGGGACAGGAAGGCGAGGTGCGCAGGGAGCAAGGTGGTTCGATTTGAGGGCCCTCCATGGACTACAGTTGGCGACGTGCAAATACTGACCGAATTTTATGTACTGCAGAGGCCTTAGATTGAATAAATCAAATGAAATAAATTCCGTTGTTAGAATGTCAAATGGTGCTATGCAATGAAATTCATTATTTTTTGTTTTATTTCACGGGTGTTCCGGAATTTTCGGAAGGCCACAGCATGTATAAGCCACAACATTAAGTGCATACTCATATCACAAAAACAAATGCATCAGAAAAGTCTTGGTGCTTAACGATAAAAATTAGAAGTTTTCTTTTTTTGGGATCCTCCAGATTTCCCGGAGGACCATACGAAGGTTAGAGATGTGCGCCGTTGCCGCCGACAGTTTATGGCAATCCTGTTGAAACTGCAGAGGATTTCTAGTGAAAAGGCTGGTTTTCTTGAAAATTCCTTACATTTTTTCGTTCAAAAATCGAAAAAGCTTTTCGTAAAAACTAAGAACTTTTAATGAAAACTTTAAAGAATATCCTTCGAAATCTCAAAAACACTACCGTTGAAATTCTGAGTATTTTTTTTTTTTAATTAGGAAGATCTTTTTGTAAAATAAAAAAAAAAGAAAGACAGGATCACCATATTTGACCAGAGCTCGCACAGACTGAATACTTAACACTTAGCATTAGACAACGGACAGGAAGGACATTCACACATCAGCTAGTGAACAAGTGAAGCGTTTTCCGCTTCACGGAATGTTTTCTCCTTACTAGGGCGGGAATCAAACTCACACCCCATGGCTTGCAAATACGCTTAGACGACTGACGCCACTAACAATGCAAATTCCAGAAATTTCCCGGGTAAATCATAAACAATTTCCTTTGGGAATCTCGAAGAATTACCTGCGTAAATTTCCAAGGATTTCCTGTTGACACAGAATTTCACGTTGACACCAAATGTTTTGCCGGGAAAGGGCCGTTTGTTGTTTGGCCGAATATGTCATTAATCCGAAAATCGACTGGCATAAAATCATTTGGCCGAAATAGACATATGACCGTTAATGTCGTTCGGCCGAACAGGTCATTTGACTGAAAGGTCGTCTAATCGAATAGGTCATTTAGCCAAAAAGGCATAGATGGTCGTTTGGTAGAAAAGGGTCATTTGGCCGAAATGAACATATGGTGTTGTTTGCCTGAGCTGCCGAAAAAAAATCGTTTGACCGAAAATGCTGCTTGGCCGTACGAGGTGACATAAGGTCGTAAACGGTTTGCGACGTACGGGTGAAGATCATACGGCCGAACTGATAATTTGGCCGAAAAAGACGTTTACTCCGAAAGCTCATTTGTTCGAAAATGGCGTTTGGCTGAACGGTTCGAGTTTTTCGCCGTATAATCCGATCAGCCGAATAACATTTTCGGCCAAATTGCCCTTCCTGCTAAACTACCGTTTCGGTCAAATGGAATTTTCGATGACAAGGCTTATCAGACCAAATGACCTGTTAGGGCATACGGCTTTTTTGGCCAAATGACTAGTTTGGTCGTACCACCAAACTGTTTTCCATATAATAACCGTATCGGACAAATGGAATTCGGCTAGATAGCTTTCGGCTTAACGTATTATTCGGTCATGTGGTATTCGGTCAAATGACTTTCAATCAATTTCCGAAGAATTACTAATAGACAACATAAGGAAACCACGTAGAAATCCAAAGGAATTCCGTAAAAAATCCAGTTGAAATTCCGTTGGAAACAGTTTTTGTGAAACCACAAGGAAGTTCTGTTAAATTCGAAGCATGCATGCCCGATGGCATAGGCAAACTCCTAAACAAAAACAATTTCCCGTAAAAATCTCAAAGAAATTCCCGTGAAAACTTTAGAGCAATTCCTGTTGAAAATTCGAAAAACTTGGAAGAATCTCCTGGGACAGCTCATTAGATGTTTCCGGTGAAATTGAAAGGATTCTCCCGTTAATGTCTTAAAATATCCTGAAAAAAAAACATTACGTTACGAACGTAATAAAAAAAATCGCCAAGCCAACGATCCGTTGGCTTCGACGATCAGCGCTGACGTCTAACGGTAGTTAGAACGAACCATGTTATATAACCAAAATAATGATTATTTGAACAAAAGTTGAATTTTCAGCAACAACAAAAAGTGGCTCGATTATCCGAGGGTTCGATTATCCGGAGTGAAATTTTTTTCAACACTCCGGATAATCGAGGCCGGCCTGTACATATATTAAAATTATGATATAGTACACATTATGTTACCGAATTTTACATTCAATTATGAATTCCGTAGTGCCTAATTTTCATAATATTTTAATGTGTACTTATCCCTAAGCATATGCGGTATTTCGAAAAATTTCGTTTCAGGTGGTTCGGTGCTAAATTAGATTTCTTGATTTCGTTTCGTTCCGTAAAATTACAAAAATTTCACTAGAAAATACTAGTTTATAACGAAATTTAACGGAATTCCACGGAACTTCGAAACAAATTTATACTTAAACCATACTGTCTCGTGCGGTCGTGTATTATCAAACATTTTGGCTGCGCCGCTGAATAAAATCATACACTCTTTTTAAAACATAATGTTATACAAATTTCTCTATTAACGTCTACTACATAATCCCATTCTGAGTCGACAAATACGTATTTAGTTTTCTTCTATAAAACGTCTTCGGTGTTTTGCCAGAAATGTCCAACAGAAAACGAAAAATATCTGCAACTATTCTATCCCATTCTATCAAGTGATCCGACTCAATATTTAAGACGTCAGGCTCATAGTGTAAATGTAATCAGATATGAATCAGATCAGCACAACTTTGTCAAAGAGGCACAGTCGTGGCGTGAATTCCTGAGGCCCTTGCGATATCTGATATCCCATTGTTATTAGCAGGTTATGATACAACTTCTCGAAAGGGCAGCTGTTGGATACATCCGATTCTTTTTTTACATGGGGGATGCATTCCGTGAAAAAAAAAGTTTTCAGTTCAAAATTTGAAAATCCGTGTAAAAAAAGTTTTATGATTTCTCGACGAATCATGCAAAATGGAGCAACTTTGCAAAAAAAATCCGTGTAAAACAGAATCGGGTGTAATTGGTAATACGTCCGTGTACTTAATGGAATAGGGTGGGTTCAAGTCCCACCGGCAGCCGAATCTTTTTTCGTAATATCTTTTAAAAAGCATTGTCCATCCTCGAGCATTGTCCATGTTTCATGTCCGTAGAGGACAACCGGTCTTATTAGCGTCTTGTACATGACACATTTGGTGCGGTGGAGAATCTTTTTTGACCGCAGTTTCTTCTGAAGCCCGTAGTAGGCCCGACTTCCACAGATGATGCGCTTTCGTATTTCACGACTAACGTTGTTGTCAGCCGTTAGCAAGGTTCCGAGGTAGACGAATTCCTCGACCACCTCGAAGGTATCCCCGTCTATCGTAACACTGCTTCCCAGGCGGGCTCTGTGGCGCTCTGTTCCGCCCACAAGCATGTACTTTGTCTTTGAGGCATTCACCACCAGTCCAACTTTTGTTGCCTCACGTTTCAGGTGGGTGTACAGTTCTGCCACCTTTGCAAATGTTCGACCGACAATGTCCATGTCATCCGCGAAACAAATAAATTGACTGGATCTGTTGAAAATCGTACCCCGGCTGTTACACCCGGCTCTCCGCATGACACCTTCTAGTGCAATGTTGAAGAACAGGCACGAAAGTCCATCACCTTGTCTTAGTCCCCGGCGCGATTCGAACGAACTGGAGTGTTCACCCGAAATCTTCACACAGTTTTGCACACCATCCACCGTTGCTTTGATCAGTCTGGTAAGCTTCTCGGGGAAGCCGTTCTCGTTCATAATTTTCCATAGCTCTACGCGGTCTATACTGTCGTATGCCGCCTTGAAATCAACGAACAGATGGTGCGTTGGGACGTGGTATTCACGGCATTTTTGAAGGATTTGCCGTACAGAAAAGACCTGTCCGTTGTCGAGCCGCCGTCAATGAAGCCGGCTTGATAACTTCCCACGAACTCGTTCACTAATGGTGACAGACGACGGAAGATGATCTGGGATATCACTTTGTAGGCGGCATTAAGGATGGTGATCGCTCGAAAGTTCTCACACTCCACACTGTCGCCTTTCTTGTAGATGGGGCATATAACCCCTTCCTTCCACTCCTCCGGTAGCTGTTCGGTTTCCCAGATTCTGACTATCAGTTTGTGCAGGCAAGTGGCCAGCTTTTCCGGGCCCATCTTGATGAGCTCAGCTCCGATACCATCCTTACCAGCTGTTTTATTGGTCTTTAGCTGTTGAATGGCATCCTTAACTTCGCTCAAGGTGGGGGCTGGTTGGCTTCCATCGTCCGCTGAGCTGACGTAGTCATCTCCTCCGCTGCCTTGACTTTCACTGCCTGTACTCTCAGCGCCATTCGGATGTTCCTCGTAGTGCTGCTTCCACCTTTCGATCACCACACGTTCGTCCGTCAAGATGCTCCCATCCTTATCCCGGTACATTTCGGCTCGCGGCACGAAGCCTTTGCGGGATGCGTTGAGTCTTGAGTGTATCTTGAGAACGGCACAGCTGTTCCATCTCCTCGCACTCCGCTTCTTCCAGGCGGCGTTTCTTCTCCTGAAAAAGGCGGGTCTGCTGTCTCCGCTTCCGTCTATAACGTTCCACGTTCTGCCGGGTACCTTGCTGCAGCGCGACCGCCCGCGCTGCGTCCTTCTCTTCCAGAATCTGTCTGCACTCTTCATCGAACCAATCGTTCCGTCGACTTCGACCCATATAGCTGACGTTGTTCTCCGCTGCGTCGTTAATGGCTGCTTTGACTTTATTCCAGCAGTCCTCAAGAGAGGCCCCATCGAGCTCTCCCTCTTCCGGCAACGCTGCCTCGAGATGCTGCGCGTATGCAGTGGCGACATCAAGTTGCTTCAGTCGCTCTAGGTCGTACCGCGGCGGTCGTCGGTACCGCACATTGTTGATGACGGATAGTTTTGGGCGCAGTTTAACCATCACCAGATAGTGGTCAGAGTCGATGTTAGCGCCACGATATGTCCTGACGTCGATAATGTCGGAGAAGTGCCGTCCATCAATCAGAACGTGGTCGATTTGTGATTCTGTCTGCAGTGGTGATCTCCAGGTGTACCGATACGGAAGGTTGTGTTGGAAGTAGGTGCTGCGAATGGCCATATTCTTGGAGGCGGCGAAATCAATTAGTCGTAGGCCGTTTTCGTTCGTCAGCCGGTGAGCGCTGAACTTTCCAATAGTCGGTCTAAACTCCTCCTCTTGGCCAACCTGAGCGTTCAAATCTCCTATGATGATTTTGACGTCTTGGCTTGGGCAGCTGTCGTACTCACGATCCAGCTGCGCGTAGAATGCGTCCTTATCATCATCAGTGCTTCCGGGGTGTGGGCTATGGACGTTGATTATGCTGAAGTTGAAGAACCGGCCTTTATCCTCAACCTGCACATTCTTTCATTGATCGGACACCACCCGATCACGCGCCTTTGCATATCGCCCATCACTATGAAAGCTGTTCTCAGCTCGTGTGTGTTGCCGCAGCTCTGGTAGATGGTATGATTACCTCTAAACGTTCGCACCATTGATCCCTTCCAACAAACCTCCTGCAGCGCTACGATGCCGAATCCACGGTCCTTGAGCACATCGGCGAGTATGCGTGTGCTCCCGATGAAGTTGAGAGATTTGCAGTTCCACGAACCGAGTTTCCAATCGCTAGTCCCTTTTCGTCGCAGTGGTCTTCGCCGATGGTTCCGGTCCGTACTCTCTTGTTGATTGTTCGTTGCTTATGATTTTTTAAAGGCTGGCTTGCAGGGCCTGACACCAAACCCCCTAAATTTCCTTATTTCCGGTGGACCATGGTGCACAGTTTCACTTAGAGTCCCTCGCTGGCACTCGGACGATGATCAGCCGCCCCTAACATGGAGAACAGACGCTGTTGTGAGCCGATCCTGACATGGAGAACAGACGCTCGATAAGATTTGCACCTCCGGAGAGGAGCAAACCCCCCTTCCCTGTCAGCATACGACCATAGTTTCCACCGGGGTTGGTTACCCGATCTTCCCTAAGGTTGCTCGTATCCCGGCCAGCACCGGGATGTTCATATAAGTTTAAATACTAAGTTATTACGATTATCTGGGTTATGCGATATCTGACTGTCCCCATGAGTGTTTTTAGGCAAAAATGGGCCTCCCAAGGCAAACGATAGATAGGAATGTTGAAAACTGTTCAGCATTTAAACATTAAAGCATAAGGAGACGCATGGTACATTTGTATGATGGTTCATCTTATGACTTAACTTTTTAGGCATATTTCATTACATCCGTTTTATTAATAACTAGCAGACCCGACGAACTTCGTTTCGTCTAAAATAGATTTATTCTCTGCTTAGATCTCTAGTTACGCAGAAATTTCTGTTTCATTTGTATGGGAGCCCCCCTTTCCAGAGGAGGGAGGGGTCTCTAACCATCTTAAGAACTTTCCCTGGCCTCAAAAACCTCTGCATACAAATTTTCACACCGATCGGCTCAGTAGTTTTGGAGTCTATAAGGTTCAGACAAACAGAAATTCATTTTTATGTATATAGATTAAAGATTAATTATTAATGTACAAGCATTTGTATGGAACTTGTATAAAGGGAAACCTGAACCAAATTGCATGTTGCGAAGTACATGTTCTTGGTTAACATGTCGAACACTGCGATCAAGCCAAATCTTCAGAATGCAGATTTGGAGAACCTAGAACATCTGTATCAAACTTATTTAGACTGCGCATAATACGCAAGGACTCGTATGGATATGGTGGTTTGATTTTGGTTTGATACCAGCTGGAGTTGGCCTGGTAGACCATTTTATCTGAGCTCCAGAAAAATTTAGAGAACCTAGAACATCTGCATCAAACCAAGCTGGGTTGATTCCCGTAATGAAGTTTTTACTCAAATTCCGAACATGACTCATATTCCCAACACACGCTTTCAAGTGGCCATTTTGACTTTATTCGTGTAATTTTCTCCATAGGAGTTTTAATTGGTTTGTAATCTTGATCATCAGTACGAAATTCCGATGAAAGTTTTAGTTTTAGAGTGCGAAAGCGCCAATGTTCGGAATATGAGTAATGTTCTGGATTTGAGTCAAAATGGTAATACCTTAGTATTTTAACTCATAAAAACATGCCATCATGGAAAAATGCAAGTGACTTCAACACCGTTAAAGCGAGTACCTTTTCCTACTTTGTGATCAAATAATCTCGGAATCTTCCCAATGAAACAAAAAACGCCAACAACCAGCCGATATAGAGGTCGCGAACTACCAATACAACACACGAGCATTGCGAATACAAATATTTTTTCTGATTTTGTCGTCTATTATTTATTGCATCCTAATTCGCGTTTGTCCGGAAAAAGGCACATGATAATGTGTTTTGTACACAAACGCTCACACCTAGAAAATGCGTAAAAAATGTAATGCATTTTTTCAAATATTTATATAGTGATAGGTTTCTGCTTAGCATAGAATCATATGGCAGAAGAAGTCATTTACTCTGCGAATTTTCTGAACTAATCCGCCAATAGGCATTTTACCAATAATGATCTACTAATAGTAGCTTTAACTTTGGATACTTTAGCTTAGCTTAGCTTGAATGACTGTACGCATCGTACACATCGTAGTTGCGTAGTTTATGTATTGGTCGAGAAACAACAAATATGCACAGCTCACTAATTGAAAAGCCTTCTTGGGATTAGAAAACTATTCTCACTGTAGTGTACATGCTTTGGAGTTTCATTAATTCAAGACCAATAATGATGCAGGCTACGTCCTCACAGTGAATCCTGGATGAATCCAACGCGAAATCAATTTGCTTCGTTTATTAAGCTTCTACAACACGACCGATCCCGCACTAATAAATAATCTTCTCCTCTATGCAGATTTTGTTTTCACTTTACGTTCTCGGACTAGCTGGCTATTATACTGCCGCTAACTGCAAGTCAGTCCCATCTATATATGGACACCATATTCAGATAAGTCTGACTTGCGGTTAGCGGCAGTATATCACTCTTAGTATTCTCGTGATTTATGCTAAGGAAAGAAAAAAAATCTGTTCAGCTGTATTTCCAAACTGTATTTTCCATGGTATTGGTATTGGCAAATGCTATTCGGGCATCTATTACATTTCGGCATTTGCCATTCGGGTGAATGGAAAACGGGCCTATGTCATTCGCCCGTTTGTGATAGAATCCATATGAATCCACTTCAAAAAGGCTTCAATTCAAAAACTTCATTTTCACTATGTTTATGCGTAGACTATGTAACTCACAGTGGCGGGATAAGTGCTGTTACGTAAATCTTCAATTATATAGATAAGCGATACGTGAAAGTTTAAAAGTATAATTGAACTGTGCAAACACCTTCAAGTGTTATGACAACATGAGCACATTTCGCACAAAACCTCCCGTTCGCACGCAGTTACCCGCTAAGCAGACCAGCACAATGTTTAGTAATTTTCAGTGACACAGGCAAAACGGTTTTCAACAAGTGTCAACCCGAGTAAAGCCACCCGTTACTTTTTTGTGACCAGTCAACCACAATTATAAGATGCCTAATTCGCATTTCTGTTACGCGACACAGAGCGCTTGGAGGATTATGTTGTAAAACGTTAACGATTCGGCATGTTGGGTTGTCGCGATCGTTTCACCGCATCCCTCACCGTGAGCTAAGATATGCCGTGCGTGTTGACTGTTGAGTGCCACTGACTATGCCAGCCTGGAGATGGCAACGAGGGACTACCCCAAACGCTTGAGTCTTGAGTATCATCCAGACGCGTGTGGTGCCTCGGCAGCGCACTCGCGAGCTAACCGATGGGCTAACTTAACGTGAATAGAAACCATACACACCGGGATTTAGCGATCTCGATCGGTGCTGGATTCCATATCTGGGTCAAGCGTTGCATGTTTTAATAAATTTGTCTGCCACTGCACACCGCGATCTTAATCGAAGGCGATGTCGAAATTATGAAATTGATATGCCATTCGGCAAAATTAATTTCCACAGAGCCGAGAGATCGAGGACCCCCGATTGGGATTTGGGTGCACGTAGCATTGATTGCGGAAATCGGTGCAATCCAGAGTCCGGCCCAGTGGTATGTGTTTACATTCAGACGTTTATTGGTGAATTATTTCATCGTGATGGCTGTAGCCAAAGCAGACCCGTTTTGATGGTGAGAACATCCGTCTATAACATCGGTTTTTCGTGCATCGTTGTAAGATGGATGTTCCCGATTCAAGAGTGATGTAAGCAGACGGATTTCGATAATTATTGCTGTGACTGCAGAGGAAACTGCGGCGTCTAACAGGCGCTGTCCTGATTAGAGAGAATATTGGATATATTTTTGCACTCATAGGCAATACAAACAAATTTATTCAGGGTTGGTAAACTTCATCACATTGAGTGGCACACGGTCACCTTGTCCCCTTAACATAGTTCCTGTTATTCAATATGCTGAAGTTTTATTAGCTAACAAATTATCCAAACATAATATTAACCAAACAACTCAGTTCAAATTCGGGAATAAAACTGAATTAATAAGAAAGTGATTAGGACTGTTATTTTTACTGGGTCCTGAGCACCCCCTGAGTTTTTAGATTTATCTTCATATGCAAACTCGTATGTTTTGTTAAGCGCTAATGATACTTGTCAAACTTAATTAGATCTACTTTCGGTGTTGATAAGTTGCTCATTATCGACTTGTGGTTTTCGATTCGAATTTTGTTTTATAATGGGTTTATGAAGAACAAGTTATAAAGTGTCATTAGCATCGTAGCACTATTAACGTAATATATTTTGAAATTATTTCCAAACAATTGTGCACCAGAACATAGAACTGCAATCGAAAATCCAATGCAGTAACACAACAAACATCAGTGTAAAACATGACCCAAGTAACAACCTTGATCGATCAGAAAATAACATCCACCAAACCAGTACACGGCAGATCAAACACGGCAAAGGTCCATTGCTGGTCTGGTTCCGTTCCGTTCGAGCATCGTCTTCGTCGCTAGGAGTTCAAATTCTTCGTGATGTACTTCACCGGAGGCAATGGCGCGGTGGTGCAGTGTTGTTACATTAACCTTTTGCGCAACGGCGGCGGCCGCGCAGCAGTGCTCGATTGATCTGGCCCAGGCGCCAAAGTTGAATGCCTGTTGTGGCCACTGCATTGCAAGATCAGCGCCCGTGGTTCGGATCGATCCGACTGCAATCTTAGCCTTGAGTTACGAAATGGCCAACAACGTTAAGAATCTCCGATCTTCGGACGGTGTTTTATTGAGTGGATTAATTCATACAAAAATGATGAATCCGTTATCCGTTTGGATCGGCTCGGGGGTCTCATTTACATGATGGGGCGTCGTCGTCGGTCATACTTGTCCAAGAGTGATTAACAGCACATTGTGGTGTAGTCGACCCCTATTCGATACAAGTACACGGAGATCAAACCAGATGTTCGCAGCGATACTGGAAAGATAAACACCGTCTGCGAGGAGTAAAGCTACAAGATTGAATGGAACGATTAAAATGTTCTGGTTCCGAGCCGCAGGGGCACAAATAGAGAGTATACATCATCCCCCTGGGGTTCCTCTGTGCCGTATCCTACACTCCGGGTCCCAGGCAGGATGTGAAACAATTGTTTTGCCCTTTTTCGCCACACTCTGTAGTAGGTCTAGAGAGGGTGACGAGAGACGGCTCGGTTGTTGATTTTTCCCGCGTGCACTTTTTTTGTTTCTATTAACTGGAAGAAGGGCGGTGGTTATGCCGTCTTAGACATCACCATCGCCACCGCCGCCGGCACAACACAACACCAGCGCGGTGTCTATTTTCACGGTTTAGCGCAAATTAAATTGATGTTTCCCAGCCCTCCTAGAATTAGCGTCACTTTGTGCCCTACGAGCGATCCATCAGCAGCAAACGGGAAGAAGATGGAGCAGATGCTTGCAACGAGTTGAGTCGCGGCATCATGACTGGGGCGACACACTAGCGCCGGGAATCCTATGCAGAGTTTTGCACCATGGGAATCATGTTGGAGTGGAGTCGTCGTCGGTACATATTATCTGCCTTTGTGCGCGGGAGATTGAGAGTGATAATCGGATGAAAGGTATTTCAGCGATTTAAATTGCTCGAATGCATCGCGTAAACGGTAGGTGGTGCTTCTTTTACTATTGCCGGCAGGTTGTTGACCTGGTGCAGTGGTAAACGGTACTAAATGACTGCAATGTTGTAATTTTAACTGACAAACCTCTAACAAAAAAAGGGAACCATTCTCTGACGGTCATGTCGCTGTAAGATTTCATTGCTGTTGATCACTGAACAGCACAAACACGAATATTAAAATTCAGTGCTATAACAAAACCAATCGAAATGATCAATTTATTTTCAACTTTTGATCGGATTTACATCACCTGCAGGATTTTTTGCAATAATCTTACCAGATGGGGCGAAGGAAAATAAACTCCCATATAGCTGCACGTTTTGAGTAAGTGCACCTTGTATCCATAAAATACTAAAATTGATGACGATAATCCTTGAATATAAAGCAATATTTATTGCATTCGAAACTGCACATGCTTTGTTGTATTGTGCGACACTCCTCATGCAGAGTACATTTTCAAAATATCAGAGGAATGAGAACGAAGTTCATTTAAAGTTCTCCCACTCAAATCAGTCATCACGAAATGCCTTCTTCCCCTCAAAATCAATGCCGAATAATAAGGTCATTGGTCAGCAAGCTCATTTAACTCAAAGTTTGGCTCTCTACAGAAAATATGTACGGGTCTCATCGCTGGGACGCGTCAGTGAAGAAAATTAACGCAATTTTATTCAATTTTGAGATTGAGATGTTGCCGCTTAGTGTGCAGCAAACATATTTTTATCACCCACACGATCAGCTGTTGTGCTTCACAAAGTATTAACTTACTTGTTGTTGAATAAGTAGAGGAGAAGGGCTTAAAACGCACCCATCGATAAAAATTGCGCAACACACCCGATATTTAGCATTGCGATGTTGTGTGGTTCAATACTCCTAATTCGTCAGCCCACGTTTCAAATCAATTGACCATTCTCATCTAAAATTTTACTCGCTCAAAAGATTTTTTAATATATTTAAGATCAACTTTGCTAAGGAATTCGGATTTTTTAACTATTTAAAACAAGACAAATGGAAAACTGATTTTTTTAGGTTTGGCCTAACATTCGCGCAATGTTGAACCAACATCAGGCCAATTCTTTATGCCGGTTGACACGGGCAGCACCTTAACAGTTTTTATTTTCTATGGTATTGGAAACGACTGGAAATAGTTTTTATGTAGAAATTTTGGCTATCTCAGTCTTTAAAACCATTAAACGATTATCGTTTTACTCTGCCCGACGTTTCGGCCATTGGATGTGGCCTTTTTCAAGGGAAAAAACGATTGACCAATTTTTCCCTTGAAAAAGGCCACATCCAATGGCCGAAACGTCGGGCAGAGTAAAACGATAATCGTTTAATGGTTTTAAAGACTGAGATAGCCAAAATTTCTACATACGTTTTTATTTTCGATTTTAAAAATAGTTATAGGCTTTTGAATATGGATACTTTGGGTTGACATTGAATAAGTCAAAGAAAGGATTGAGACAATGAAACAAAATACAATTTTTGACAGAAAAGGTCGGTTGCTATAAACATGTTGCTCAACGCACTTCAAATGATTTTAAATGCAAGTTTATTTTGAATTTCAAAATAAATAAAGAGCGAAAGGAATGCATTTTGAGCAGTATTCCCAACTGATGACTTGTGCAGACAAGGCTTCTTCTTATAAACATTCTCTCCCACGCTACAATGTTTCATACACGGGTACTGAAATCACGCACAAGTGAAGACAGTGCCAATGTTTTCTCACATCACCACTATCCGATCGGGTGTTGAAAACTTATTTTTAAAAGCGATGATGTGACTGGTCGATGCTCGAATCTATCGAATCAAATCAGTCAGTGGCGGTGACATATACATATGTGATACAAGTTGTTCAGTGGCGGATGGAAGCACTGTATTATGATGAATTTTTAAAGACGTTTCGCGATCCAATGATATCTCTGAATTTTTCATTTTCCAAGAATCTTTGGCAATAGCTACATTGTCAAATAAATTGTATAGGCGTTTCACTTAAAAGCAAACACAGATTTTGTTGAAATTCAAATGTTGAAATCAAGCACAGGATTGTATTGATTCATAACCTAACAATATATGGCTTTTCGCAAAAAAAAAAATAGCTGGAAGGCATACTAAGCCTAACGCATTGGCTTAAATAAGAGGTGGGCTTATTTTGTTAAGAAAATTATTTTGAGCTTTTTAGTGGAATGTCTTCACTTGAGTCGAGTCAAGTACGAGACACTGAAGACGGCCTTACTGTTGAGGTCGAAATACGTATCTGTCAAGATAGAATTAAGTGGTGGAATTCAATGAGATTGTACAAACTCGTCTTAGGGGTCGTACACTAATTACGTAAGCACTTATGGGGGGAGGGGGGTATGTCATTTTCTTATGCTCCATATATGTAAATAAAAAATGATTTGTATGGGAAAAATCTTACAATGGGGGGAGGGAGGGTCGAAAAACCCAGAAAAATTGCTTACGTAATTAGTGTACGGCCCCTTATGACAAGTGAGGTGGGCTTAGTCTTCCCTAGAAAAAATGTAGACCCCACTAGGATTTGAAAAGTTAAATCATAGACAAACATACATAACAGCTTGAACATTTTTCAAAAAAATCCATCGCTCCTCTATCTTCAACTTGCGAGCATGTAACACGGAACAATTTCTCGTACAACATCGTCATCAGTAGGCACTGGAGTGAAATGCCAAACTCGAGCGATTACGACACTAGCGCCTCTAGTTGTGAATGCACAATCAATCATATTCAAATAGATCGTTGAAGTCAAGGCATGGTTGATGGTAGTTTATCTAGTGTTACGTCTGTTTGTCTGTGGTTAAATTGTAGCTGATCATTAGGGCGAAGCGTAAGTCAACGCATCCCGCCCTGCATAGAAATGAAAAGATAGAGGCGAAGCTCTTTTTGATTAAAACCGAAAAAGGACCTAAAGACTTTCGGCACTGGGCGAGGACATGCAAAGCGTCAGACGCACCAAGGGCTTTCTAATTACGGTATGTTGGGATATGGATACCGTGGAACGCTAGTAGTTTGACTGTTTTAATCTTAACACCTTTTAATTTGAATCCCGTAAGTTTGAACATATTTCAAATTAAAAATGGTTCAAACCTCATTTAGCACTTGGGAATGTGAAAATAAAAAAGGAACATCGTGAAACGGAACGCAGAATCAAAACCAGCAAAGAGAGCAGCCAGAAACCACTTTTCTGATGCTCGTAGAGTAACCAGAAGTTCAACTGGAAAATGAACTCTGTTAATATGAATGAAAGTTCGAATTATCGGGGGTCCACGGTACTTTTAAGTAGTGCGTAGCGGTGTAAATCCGTCGTATCGTCAGGCTCGGCTCCACAATGAAGCGGCAATATGGCGTCCGAAATCTCAAGGTGTCAGGCCACCCGTATCGAGGGGATGTGAGGCCGTTGGGTAGGGGGCGGGGTTGTTGAAATAATTAGCTAGGTCGTTAACGTAGCCACAAACGTGAGGGCTGCTTCGTTCTGCAGCATTAATGTTCTCATAAAAAAGTATTGAAGTATTGAAATTCCCGTTTTTTAGTGGCCACTTGTTAGTAAAAGTGCAAGTAAGATGAGGTGTATTACCACTACGGAGTGAGTGATCGAATGTACGAGTGAGCATACGAAAGGTCGGTTGTGTGGCTGATTAGGCAATAGGATGGCGGTGGGTGGTACCCACATCACCACAGTTAGGGTCTCTGCTGAACAGAGAAGCGAGTGGACTGCTTCGACGGTAGAATGAGTGGTCTATCTACGCCGGGAGGAGTGCTGTCATGGTAAGGTATTAAGCAACCAGAGTACCGTCCATGGGCACCTCCTTCCTGGCAGGGCGGGCGAATAGTGCTCTCTTGTGCAGGACGAAAGAATCACTACATTGAGTGAGGTCAACCTGAACAGTGAGACACCAGACTGGGGTATCTCCTGTAAGGGAACTTAACATCCTACTTGGTGCTAAGGAACCCCTGCCTGGTTGGACGGGTGTTCGGTCTGCCTCGTAACTGGGGTAGGAGTGCCATAAGAAAGCATCGCCCTAGCAGCACACATGTTTCACACAGCTTTCTGTACCTCATATGTGACCAGATTCAGTTACAATCAACTTGCTGCAACTATATTTGTCTGACTTGTGCTGCTCGAGCGCCGTAGGGTCGCCTTCAGTTTGGCAGACAAGTAGTGCCACCTTGTTGCTGGACGGGACGGGCCTCTGGTATATTGCTCAATTGCAGGCCGGGGAATGTGACTGGAGAAAACGGAGTTGGTTTAGTGGGTCGGGAGAGGTGATCCCAACCCCACATCACCTGGGATTGCCTCCCCAGGTGCCTGATAGCAGATTATCTTCTAAAACAGACACATCTAGGCTGGGGAACTGATCTTTGTGCTGAAATGTGGCGCACAATCGCGTGGCACGGTTTGTAAAAAGCAGGCCTAGAAGGCTCTGGGTGACGGCGTTTATGTGAGGTTGTTAGGTGCTGGCCTTGCAAGGTTACTTCACCTTGCAAGTGCAAGCAACTGGATAAGGTCACCGATACAGACATCATTTCAGCCATCAATTCGCAGTGTGGTGCAAAAGTTTAGCGGGCTTCTGTACGTCTAAGAGATTTCTGTACGACTTTGGAATGCAAGCCTGCTTCAAGTTAAGAGCGATTCAAAGATAACGTCCACTACTTTTTGAGATTTCTAGACCCCCATCCCCCTCTACCACGCTTTTTTGTATACCTAGTATATGTACTGTCACAAAATCATAGAGCCATCCCCCCTAAAACATGTGACGTCATTATTGAACGACCCCTTACCGACCCCAATAAGCATATTCCAGTCACCTTGACTGGAAAGGTGCTACCGGTGCTTTAAGTCTGGGCGTAAGTCCTACGACTGCAAAGGGCCGGACCATAGCAATCTTTGTCGTTCCTGTGGAGAGGAAGGACACAAGGCGCAGGAATGCGACAAGGCACCAATGCCCTCTCTGTACCGGTAGCAAGAAACAAGCCATGTTATGGATGGACCTACGTGTCCTTTCGGTGGTAGCAATAAGAAAAAATAACACCGACAGCCTAAGCGGGGATGCGTTGGTAGCCATTCTATCACGCGCGAACGACGCCATTATGCCGGAAACGGCAGGTACTCGGTATATTGGTGGACTGCTAAGAGTGAAACCCTTTGGTCAACCTTTCCTAGGGCTAGACGAAGGATGCAACGAGCTCATACTGAGGAGGTATCATCGGAATGCCGTGAGGTGCAGTAAGAAGGCATATTCTGACAACCCATGCAGGAGTTCCAATGCAAGCTCATGGGGTGACGCCAACAGAATTGTGTCAAGTGATGAACTTATATTTTAACATGAAAATCACTCATTATAAAAAAAAAATACTATCCCCCACACGAACGGTATCCGAATAAGTTGGCAAGGGTTACAAGGCGAGGTACTCTTCCCGTCCCGAGCCACAAATCTCTGGCCTCTGGAACTGCACTGCACTGTCGTGTTAGGGACATAAGGTTAGAAGAGACCAAAGGGCGAAAGGACAAAACGCCAAAAGTTTTTTTTACTATTACATTTATTTAATAGTCGCGTGTGACACTTTCATAAGTATAATATTTTTACAATGTGTGTCATCTTATCATTAACAGTTAGTAGGGAAGGGGGACGTAGACCATAATACTCGTGGTGACTCAAGATTATAAATTACTTAATTCAGAACGGACGGGGTATGGATTTGGGTTTAGGTTATTCCAGCTGCTCATCCGGGCGTTTGACGTTGGAAACGGTTTTGTGTGGCGTCGTGCTCGATTTTTGTTCAGCAGGGAGCATCCTCCGGATGGCCAGGGCTTTGTGGTACACGCCACACGGAACAAAAAAGAGGAATCGAACAAGAAGAAAAAAACTGAGAAAGAGAAAAAAAATCAGAGGGGTTGTGTACAAGACACGACCGCAAGGTAGACATTGGACAACGTAAGGACATAGTTGCGATTGATTTTTCAAACATAACTAGGCGACTGTGTTTTGTATATGGAACAAATTTCTTCTCGGATAAGTTTCAATTTGTATAGAAAGTAGGTTTTAAAAAGAATTGATTAATTTTCAGTAATGCACCTTCCTGATCACAAACAGCAGCAGGACCGAATAAGAATCTTGTGAGAAAGTTTCATTTGACTGCTACTGATGCTATTCATGCGAATTAATTTTTGCAGCGTCTCCCACTGACACACGCTGTGATTCTGCTACCGACGGAAACTTTCTGCCGTCACTGAGCGAATAATTTGCACTTTGAACAAAACTCGTCGCGGGTCAACCTTCCCTTGCAAAGAATGGTGGTCCTGAGAAGAACCACCATTGGAAGTTACGGTCGTGGCAGCAGCGCAGTTTCTCTCAACATTTTGATTTGCTGTTAGTGACTGGCAAGGCACATTATGAAAAAATATTCGATTCTTTCCCGAATCACAATTTGATAGAAGAGAAGATTGAACCGAGACAAATTTTCTCCAAAGTGATTATAAGAAAGTTCCTTTTTCGCGCGCGCGAGCCATTTCGTTCGCAATATTTGGACTATCAATTGCTTGTTTCGCTACGATGGCGTCTGTGGCGGTCGTGGCAGCGATTATACTATATATAATGGCCCTGTTTGTCTGTCCGGTGACTAGCCAACCAGACGCAGCACGCCGGGAAGTTCTCACAAAATATAAAATATTTGACACTTCAATTCTTTTTTACCATCAGATGCACAAAACAAAACCAGTGACAACCTTAGACAACCAGACACAGCATTTGATGAAAAAATCACAGACAACAGACGTCGAATAACACATGAACCATTTATATTGAAAAAAAAAAAAACACTTGCCATGGGCGCTACTGCGTCCACAAATAAACTAGTAATATAATATTACTGATAATGATGTCCCCACGCGCTTCGGATTTTGCCATGGACAGTAACTTTCTGCGGTCGCCAAGTGATTAATTCTTACTTTAACGTGAGGCGGAAAGCGTGAACAGTCATCAAATCGTCATAATTTATATCATTGAATGCTTAACTTTTTTTCAACAACAAATATGATTTAGAAAAGGTATCACCGGCGCGTGAGACAAAAGATAGAAAAAATAACACGTTGTGTAGTGACTCCCCGAGTCGAACCGAATTGCGCAGGCCTAATCTTCCCTTGTATAGAATGTTGGTCATGAGAAGACGCAATTAATTTCCAAAAATGTGTCTTCCGAATCACTAACAGAAACCACTCAGTGGCACTCAATAGACGATAGACACTCGATAGCTTACCGCTGAATCGCAACCGCTACTGAAACCACCATAATCGATGCTGGGACCGCTACCAACGCCATCGTTCTGTCCGCTCTCCGTGACCACTCACCGTGTATCTTCGAACAGAAATAATGCGCGAGCGAAAAACATGTTTTTTTTCCTAGAGAGGGCCCGTAACTCACATCATTCTGATGTCCGTGTTGGGAATGCATGAACGGGATTGGTTGGTTCTGATATTTTTACTGAGTAGGGCAAGAATTGAAATTTTCAATAGTTTACCATAAATGATCAAAAGTTTCAAAGAAAGTGACAAATTGCTGGATAGTTTCCTAGTCGATTGATATAGGAATCTCCAAAATCCATCGGAAGACAAAGACTCTTAACGTTCAAAATATTGAAGCTCGATCCACTTAGTATTAGGCAGCACGAGATTAGACATTTCTTTGCCAAAAAGTACATAAAAATGTGGTTCAGGTTTTATTATACAAGGAATTGAGACAAATATATTGTTTCCAAAATGTTGATTTTTTCGATCACCCTGGATCGAAATCGGACAAAATTAAAAAGTGAGTTTATTTATTTTCGAAAAAAAATGATTCTACCAAATATTGCGAAAATCAGAGATATGGTATATAGAAACTAATATGATTAACAAACAAAAGTGGACAAAGATGGACAAATGAAATACCATGGATTTGATGGGCCTGCATGTATACCTTCAGATTACGATTGAAATGTTTGCTAATATTTGCTATTAGCTGCAGTAGAATGCACAGAAAAATATCACTTATTCATTAAAAAACGCTTATAATTTGCTTGAAAATGAAGCTATCAACCATCTTATGTAACCAAAAGATGCGCCATTCAAAGACCGTGAAGCGATGCTAAGAAAGTTTTTGAAAATATTCTGAATTGATGAAAGTGTAAGCTAAAAACTATTTTTTTCGGGACCACCCTATCATAATTTTGTCATAAAACATCACCTATATGAGATAAAATAAATGTTTATTAAGCAAAAATGCTAAGAATTAAATTCTCTTCAACTTTGTAGAATTATATGAACTCCTAACTAAAAGGGTAAAACAATAATTTTGCAAAAATATTTCACCGAAGGACCACCCTAATGACAACTTACACCAAAAATAGATCTCTTTTTGTAGATCATTTCTTCTGAAGACGTCAAAACTCTAACACTGATGGTTTTCGAGTTATCGATTTATGGCGTTAAATTTGACGAATCCGACCATTGTGCACACCTACAAAGATTAGGCAATGAGATGGAACCCATGTGAAGGTAATCTTGAATGATCTTTCGACCAAAACACGCATCTGCTCTCGTATGTTTGTAATGAAATAAGATGCGTGCTTAACTGGTCTAATCAACCGGAGTGCCTCGATAGAACTAAGACTATCCAAGAAGATAAAATAATGAACCACGGGCTGATCTGAAATTATACCCAAAGCGAAGTTAATTGCTGCCAGCTCAGCAACATAAACCGAACACGGTTCCTGAAGGTTTTGAAAGATGGTTGAATTTACATTGAAAACACCGAAGTCAGTGGATTGGTTAATGAGAGAATCATCAATGAATCATCTGTTGAAAAAGTCGATAGTTACAAATGATTGAAAGGTCTTTATTCCTGCTTCTTTCTTCCTTCTGTCTAATTTCCTCTTCTTTCATCTTCCTTCTATCTTATTTCTTCGTGTGTCTACTTGTTCTTTGTTTCATCTACCATCTCCCTTCTTATTTTATCTTATTTATTCCTATTATTTTATTCCTCGTTTTCCTTCTTATTTCTTCCTTCATTGTTCTTCCTTTTTCTTTCTTTCTCCTTCCTTTTTATTTGTTCTTACTCCTTCCTTAAATCTTCTTCCTTTTTTGCTTCTCTCTACCATCTTACTAGTTTCTCTTCTTTCTTACTTCTCTCTTCTTTCATCTTCCTTCGTCCCTCTTCCTTCTTCTTTTTTATTTCTTTCCCATCCTTTTTCCCCTTCCTTCTTCATTTTCCTTCTTTATTTTTATCTCTCTTCTTTATTCTTCTTTTACTATTTATTCGGTTCAACCTTTTGTGCTTCTCAACTTTTTGTTTTCTTAACCTTTTGTCCCATTCGACCTTTTGCGCCCTTTTGACCTTTTGCCCCTTCAACCTTTATTCTTCCGAGCTTTCTTCCTTTCGACTTTTTGTAGTAGATTCCCCAGTATAAAAGCTCTAACATCAAACATCTTCATGATAGTTGAATCAAAATCTACTGGAATTCCTGGAGGAACTCAGAAAAGATCTAAATAAAGGTTCTATTACGGATTATATAAAGTTTTTTTGCAATGGATTTTTTTATCCTGGCGCGTATTTATCAAGTTTGTTAACGTTAATCAACGTTTAACGGTGTTACGTTGAATCGTTGACGTTAATTTCAACGTTCAACGCGAACTTCGATGGCTCGTTAAATGCCCTGGTTAACGTTAACGTTAACGAAATTCCATTGATAAACAGAAACCTTAGTAAAGCAGCCTCACAATATTTACATAATGTACAAAATTACAATCCAGTTCTAATAAATGGACTACTTTTGCTATGTCGATGTCGGCAGCACTCGGCAGTTTCACTCCCGTACCACGAGCAGTGACAATGTACAAGTTTGGTTTGGTTTTGCATCCCAAATTCTTAACTTGTTTATCAAACCGTTGGCCATAACAACGCTTCCGACGATGCATCGCTTCTTGAGAAAATCAACGATGGAATCAACGTTGGCGTTGACGTTGATTCAACCCTTCTCATTGACGTTAACGTTTATTCCCAAAACATTCAACGCAACGCCGTTGACGTTAAATTTTGAAAAATTAACATCAACGGCGTTAATCGTTGATTGACGTTAACAACCCTGGTATTTATTAATGAAATCGATCAATATTTGGAAATAAATTTATTCATCAAAAATTAATTAACATTTTTCCAACATTATCCTTACACTACACATGTTTGCGCATTTACATTCCCTGATTACATTATTAGCCAGAGCATTGCACTCTGTGGTTGCAGGTTTCGGTTGCAGTTTTAATACACAATGAACTATACATTTGTTTCGATCACTATTATTGCCTCTATTGATTATTATTGACTCTATTATTTTCTAAAAAATAAAAACTGGCTTAAATAAAAAAATAAGTTTCTGGTCTTAACATCAATTTGGAGTCATGAAGATAGATAAGCGAAAGCCTTTATACACATTTTAAAACAAATTCAAAACAGGTTATAAGGTTCTAGAGTGTGGCTATCGCTTTTGATATAATGTATAGTCTGCGTAAAAATCTGGATAGAGGCTATTCTTTTTAACCTAAATAGTTTTCCAAATTTAAAATAAATGCCAACGCCAGATATATTTTCCGTAGTTTCGCTAGAATTAAATTACCCGAAGAAAATCTATTATTCATCAATGGGTACTTCTTTCTAGTACCTTTTTTTGCTATCGAAAAATTTACCTGTTTTGGAAGAATATTGCGACATTTACTCCTATTTAGACTCACCCTGAATAAATTATTATCACAATCGAATTTTGCAGTCTGTTAAAATTACTGCACATAAACAATATTTATATTGAATTATGTTATTTTGTGTTAAATGTTAAAATGTTATTTTTCATGATTTTTGTCAATAAAATAAAATCATTCATTGTGGGCAACTAATAGATGGATGTTTAAACTTTCCAAATGTCACTTCGATTTGTTGAAATAGTGCACGCCGGTTAATATGTTAAGTTATTATGAAAGAATTTTGAAAAACAAAATTTAAACTGATGATTAAGAAAATACGGTAGCTCGTTTTACTCGACCGGCGCACTACCGATTCTCTCCATGCAGTCTATTTTCTAGATCAAATATTGTATGAATGTCTGCATATCTGACATTACTTAGTCGAATGAAGGTCAAGAATATTGCTGCCAAAGTTGCTATTATTTTCAGCACACTTACATCTAGACAATAGGAAATGAAAACACCGTTGATTACGAACCTGTATATTTATGTAAATGCTCCTAGTTGGATCTGAAATTGAAAATCAAAGAAAAGAATTTATCTTTAGTATACATTTATTCATTTTGTCATAATATAACTATTCTACCCTTATGTCATTATTATTAAACTACATTATAGACCCAAACGACCCAAGCAAACGACAAATAATTCGTCGACTACCGACTGACTATTGTAAACATGTGAAACCCAACGGGTGGCGCAATCTCCCACTCTCTAGGTCAGAGACGCCATGTGTTTTCATGACGTTCATCACCGCTGCCATGCCCATGTCGCCCATTCTGCTAAATATCTACCAGAAGTTTGGGCGCGTTTTTTTTCTGCTGCGTTGGCGAACGCCGTCGTCGTCTTCGGTGCACCTCCCAACCTTGCAGCAGCTTTCGTCTGTCACCTAATGGGATCAAGATCAGAACCTATTTTCGTCGTCTCGAACCTCAACTATTTTGACTCGATTGTCATTGCGAAGAACACCGCTCGTCGTCGTCCCAAAATATTTCACCCAAAACCGAAAAATTCCCTTTCATCGAAAGTTATGAAAATATAATCGCAACTTGCGAACTAATTATGTCAGAATGGGCAATGCGGCAATGACTAATAAGTGTCACCCCAAATTCAATTGGACTAATTATTATTTGCAGTGCGCGGAATATCAACCTTGATTCATCGCAGTTCCAAGCAGGTCGTCACAGTTACGGCAACATCGACGACGACGGATGCCGTCGATCTTCGCTCTTTCTCGATGTAGGCACGTATGTACGTGAATTCTAGCCGACCCGACCGAAAGTGATGTATAATTATAACGAATGTGGTGCCGTTTCATGCGGCTAATTTTGAAACAGAACGATTACCTCAATTTCAGGCTCTTCTTCGAAAGTACGCCAGTCAGCGTCAGCGTGCCTAACATCCTCTTCGATCCTCACTCAACCCGCTGCTTGGATCCTCCTCGGAAACGCCAAACAGTCAGCCTGCGCGGAGTATATGTCAGTACGATGACCGTCATCAGCTGGGACGGCCGACGGCAGCAGTGCGGTATGTGTTTATCAAAAATGCACAAAACTGCATGCCAGTCAGAGCGCGTTAGTGTGTTCATTAGTATCGGAATAGGCAGGCCTTACGCGAAACCCATTGGGGAGCCATTCCAACTGTGCTATGGTTGTGTCTGTGACGGCGTCCTACTGACGGATTGCGCAGGTCTTTTGCAGCTCGAGGAGATTTTGCTGCCATTCGCACTTTTTGTGATCTTGTTTCAGGCGAGGATAATTTGTTTAAACTTGAAATTCCTTTCAAATGATTGGTTAACCTGTCCGTATGGGTTTGTGTTTTGGTATGTTCGTGGAGGTGGCATGGTGCCGTGTGTGCTCGGAGGTTTGTAGATGGCTAGTGTTAAATTTTTACATTTATTTTTGACGTTTTTCGTTTATTAGAAGAAGTGATCGTTAGTTTTATAGCGTAGAATCCTAAAACAAGCGTTTTTGATGACATATTTAGGAAACATAGTTAGTGGAACATGTCGCCAACTCCAGAAGACAGGTTTTGGATATACTATTTTATCGTATCGGATATTTCAACTTAAAGTCGTTTCCAGTGTCTAGTACTTTGAACCAAGTTAATTCTCATTTGTACTCCGATTCCTCGAATCCCCTATCGAATTGCAACAAGCAAATCGGTTATTCCAATTAAGGGAGTCAAACGCAAAGTAAGTGACAAAAGCTCAGTTTTGAGAAAAAATAGGTGTAAACCTTTCCAATGATTTTTAGTTCTATAGAAATCGTATAAAAGTTCAAAAAATTCTAATTTTCTGTAAACATTTTTTATAAATAACGTACAAACTGTATCAATATATTGCCGCAAAGCTCTCAAACCAAAACATTTTTTGCTGTAATAAACTATCAAATTAATTGACCAAAATATGATGTGTTGACGATTGAAACTCATCCAATCCTTCTTCTGTGCAAAACACTGCTGGTCTCCGTGAAGACCATTACGATTGCTTGACCAACAAATCATTCCTATACACCATTTCTTCTTTGAACAGTTTGTTCCAAGATGCTTGATAAATATTTTCTAGAAATATCTGGATTGTGATAAATTAAGTTAAAATTATCGTCGCTGAATGCGTCTTTCACTACCCATTAAGTCTGTATTTTGGAGGAATAGAGTTAGTTCCACAGAAACGAGCTTAACAACGAGCTCGATATCCTGAATTGAAGCGTGAGCATATTATTCACATACACCCAGTATAAAGCCGCCAAATATCATTGAAATTGCGTGTCCTCGCCGACATGGAACTGCTACAAATCATCTCTTTGTAGTGCGTTGGGTGCAAATAATCCTTTAGATAAGTGCAAAGTGTTGGAGGAATCAGAATCTATATGCGTTAAAAGTGGGGAGAATGTTTGAACAACTGACAGGGTTTGTCCAAATCATTCATAATTCGTCGAAATAGGTTAGGAAGCACGTCATACCAATCAGAACGTAGGACACTGCCCCCTCTACAAAGCACGCAAAAATGTCCTGCAATACAAGTTGCATGAACGACAACAACTACTGCACAAAAATATTATCAGGACCATCTTTCCACCTTAGGAAACCCATTACACAGCAGAACAAATTGTATCAATATTCCATCAACCGGTAATTGAACTGCAAGGCTCTAAATTGCTAATGGACCTCATCCCGAGCAGACGAAAATAGCTCAATAATATCACATATTGATTAGATAGAAAAATGAGCCCATACTTGTTCTTATCCATAACATATCTTGATATTGAAATTATATTTCGGTGTAAATTTTTGATATTTTTGCCTATTCTTTTATCTCTTATAGCAATTGATTGATCAATTCCATATCATATTTTTTTATTCTATTCATGGCTTAAGCCCGCCCGCTTTTGCCCGGGATCTACGTTAGGTGGCTTTATTAATAATGCCTTCTACAGTGTGTTGCATTGGAAAAAGAGGTTTTGTCAAATGTGTATTAACCTTTCAGCACAGCACAGCGTGATCAGCAAGAAAGAAAATTTGAATGACTCAAATCCCACAGAAATTTCATCAGAAATTCAAAAAAATAATTCATCCGAAATTCCAAGGGAAGTTCATCCGAAATTCATCGGGAAATTCATTCGAAATTCATTGGGAAATTCATCCGAAATTCATCCGCAATTCATAGGGAAATTCATCCGAACTTCCAAGCAAAATTCATCAGAACTTCCAAGGGAAATTCATCAGAGCTTCCAATTCATCCAAATTTTCAGGCCAAGTTCAATCGAATTTCCAAGAGGAATTAGTCCCACTTTCCACGGGATATTCATTCAAATTTCCAAAGGAAATTTATCCAAATTTTCAAGGGAAATTCATCCGAATCCCCAAGGGACATTCATCCGAATTTCCAAGAAATATTCAACCGAATTTCCAATGGAAATCCATCCATTCATTTCCAACGGAAATTCATACGAATTTAAATCAAAAAATCATCCATTCAAATTCATTCGAATTTCCAACGGAAATTCATTCGAATTTCCAACGGAAATTCATTCGAATTTCCAACGGAAATTCATTCGAATTTCCAACGGAAATTCATTCGAATTTCCAACGGAAATTCATTCAATTCAACGGAAATTCATTCAATTTCCAACGGAAATTCATTCAATTTCCAACGGAAATTCATTCGAATTTCAACGGAAATTCATTCGAATTTCCAACGGAAATTCATTCAATTTCCAACGGAAATTCATTCGAATTTCAACGGAAATTCATTCGAATTTCAACGGAAATTCATTCGAATTCAACGGAAATTCATTCGAATTTCAACGGAAATTCATTCGAATTTCCAACGGAAATTCATTCGAATTTCAACGGAAATTCATTGAATTTCCAACGGAAATTCATTGAATTTCAACGGAAATTCATTCGAATTTCAACGGAAATTCATTCGAATTTCCAACGGAAATTCATTCGAATTTCAACGGAAATTCATTCGAATTTCCAACGGAAATTCATTCGAATTCCAACGGAAATTCATTCGAATTTCCAACGGAAATTCATTCGAATTTCAACGGAAATTCATTCGAATTTCCAACGGAAATTCATTCAATTTCCAACGGAAATTCATTCGAATTTCCAACGGAAATTCATTCGAATTTCAACGGAAATTCATTCGAATTTCCAACGGAAATTCATTCAATTTCAACGGAAATTCATTCAATTTCAACGGAAATTCATTCAATTTCAACGGAAATTCATTCAATTTCCAACGGAAATTCATTCGAATTTCAACGGAAATTCATTCGAATTTCCAACGGAAATTCATTCAATTTCCAACGGAAATTCATTCAATTTCCAACGGAAATTCATTCAATTTCCAACGGAAATTCATTCAATTTCCAACGGAAATTCATTCGAATTTCCAACGGAAATTCATTCGAATTCAACGGAAATTCATTCGAATTTCAACGGAAATTCATTCGAATTTCCAACGGAAATTCATTCAATTTCAACGGAAATTCATTCAATTTCAACGGAAATTCATTCGAATTTCAACGGAAATTCATTCGAATTCAACGGAAATTCATTCGAATTTCAACGGAAATTCATTCGAATTTCAACGGAAATTCATTCAATTTCAACGGAAATTCATTCAATTCAACGGAAATTCATTCGAATTTCAACGGAAATTCATTCAATTTCAACGGAAATTCATTCAATTCAACGGAAATTCATTCAATTTCCAACGGAAATTCATTCGAATTTCAACGGAAATTCATTCAATTTCCAACGGAAATTCATTCGAATTTCAACGGAAATTCATTCGAATTTCCAACGGAAATTCATTCAATTTCCAACGGAAATTCATTCAATTTCCAACGGAAATTCATTCGAATTTCCAACGGAAATTCATTCGAATTTCCAACGGAAATTCATTCAATTTCCAACGGAAATTCATTCAATTTCAACGGAAATTCATTCGAATTTCAACGGAAATTCATTCGAATTTCAAACGAAATTCATTCGAATTTCCAACGGAAATTCATTCGAATTTCAACGGAAATTCATTCAATTTCCAACGGAAATTCATTCGAATTTCAAACGAAATTCATTCAATTTCCAACGGAAATTCATTCAATTTCAAACGGAAATTCATTCGAATTTCCAACGGAAATTCATTCGAATTTCAACGGAAATTCATTCAATTTCAACGGAAATTCATTCGAATTTCAACGGAAATTCATTCAATTTCCAACGGAAATTCATTCGAATTCAACGGAAATTCATTCAATTTCAACGGAAATTCATTCAATTTCAACGGAAATTCATTCGAATTTCAACGAAATTCATTCCAATTTCAACGGAAATTCATTCAATTTCAACGAAATTCATTCAATTTCAACGGAAATTCATTCAATTTCAACGGAAATTCATTCAATTTCAACGGAAATTCATTCGAATTTCAACGGAAATTCATTCAATTCAACGGAAATTCATTCAATTCAACGGAAATTCATTCGAATTTCAACGGAAATTCATTCAATTTCAACGAAATTCATGAATTTCAACGGAAATTCATTCGAATTTCAACGGAAATTCATTCAATTTCAACGGAAATTCATTCAATTTCAACGGAAATTCATTCAATTCAACGGAAATTCAATGAATTTACACCGGAAATTCATTGAATTTCCAGTTGGAAATTCGAATGAATTTCCGTTAAATTGAATGAATTCATTTGAATCGAATGAATTCCGTTGAAATTCGAATGAATTCCGTTGAATTGAATGAATTTCCGTTGAAATTGAATGAATTTCCGTTGAAATTTCGAATAATTTCGTTGAAATCGAATGAATTTCCGTTGAAATTCGAATGAATTCCGTTGAAATTCAAATGAATTTCCGTTGGAAATTCGAATGAATTTCCGTTGAAATTGAATGAATTTCCGTTGAAATTGAATGAATTTCGTTGAAATTGAATGAATTTCCGTTGAAATTGAATGAATTTCCGTTGAAATTGAATGAATTTCCGTTGGAAATTGATGAATTTCCGTTGAAATCGAATGAATTTCCGTTGAAATTGAATGAATTCCGTTGAAATTGAATGAATTTCGTTGGAAATTCGAATGAATTTCGTTGGAAATTGAATGAATTTCGTTGAAATTCGAATGAATTTCCGTTGAAATTCGAATGAATTCCGTTGGAAATTCGAATGAATTCTGAAATTGAATGAATTTCCGGAAATTCGAATGAATTTCCGTTGAATTGAATGAATTTCCGTTGAATTCGAATGAATTTCCGTTGGAAATTGAATGAATTTCCGTTGAATTCGAATGAATTTCCGTTGAAATTGAATGAATTTCCGTTGAAATTGAATGAATTTCCGTTGAAATTGAATGAATTTCCGTTGGAAATTCGAATGAATTTTCCGTTGGAAATTGAATGAATTTCCGTTGAATGAATTTCCGTTGAAATTCGAATGAATTTCCGTTGAATTCGAATGAATTTCCGTTGAAATTGAAATGAATTTCCGTTGAAATTGAATGAATTTCCGTTGAATTGAAATGAATTTCCGTTGAAATTGGAATGAATTTCCGTTGGAAATTGAATGAATTTCCGTTGAAATTGAATGAATTTCCGTTGAAATTGAATGAATTTCCGTTGAATTCGAATGAATTTCCGTTGAATTGAATGAATTTCCGTTGAAATTGAATGAATTTCGTTGAATTGAATGAATTTCCGTTGAAATTCGAATGAATTTCCGTTGGAAATTCCGTTGGAATGAATTTCCGTTGGAAAATGAATTTCCGTTGGAAATTGAATGAATTTCCGTTGAAATTGAATGAATTTCCGTTGGAAATCGAATGAATTTCCGTTGGAAATTGAATGAATTTCCGTTGAATTGAATGAATTCCGTTGAAATTCGAATGAATTTCCGTTGAATTGAATGAATTTCCGTTGGAAATTGAATGAATTTCCGTTGAAATTCGAATGAATTTCCGTTGGAATTCGAATGAACTTCCGCTGGAAGTTCGAAAGAATTTCCATTGGAAATTCTAATGAATGAATTTCCGTTTGAAAATAGAATGAATTTCCGCTGAAGTTCGAAAGAATTTCCATTGGAAATTCGAATGAATTTCCGTTGGAAATTCGAATGAATTTCCGTTGAAATTGAATGAATTTCCGTTGAAATTGAATAAATTTCCGTTGAAATTCGAATGAATTTCCGTTGGAAATTCAAATGAATTTCCGTTGAAATCCAAATGAATTTCCGTTGGAAATTCGAATGAATTTCCGTTGAAATTTGAATGAATTTCCGTTGAAATTTGAATGAATTTCCGTTGAAATTCGATTGAATTTCCGTTGGAAATTGATTGAATTTCCGTTTGAAAATAGAATGAATTTCCGCTGGAAATTCGATTGAATTTCCATTGGAAATTCGAATGAATTTCCCTTGGAAAGTCGGATCAATTTCTCTTGGAAATTTGAATGAGCTTGCCCGGGAAATTCGGATGAATTAAAAAAGTTAAAAATTCATTCGAATTTCAAACGGAAATTCATTCGAATTTCCAACGGAAATTCAATCGAATTTCCAACGGAAATTCATTCGAATTTCCAACGGAAATTCATTCGAATTTCAAACGGAAATTCATTCGAATTTCAAACGGAAATTCATTCAAATTTGCCACGGAAATTCATTCGAATTTCCAACGGAAATTCATTCGAATTTCCAACGGAAATGCATTCGAATTTCCAACAGAAAATCATTCAAATTTGCCACAGAAATTCATTCGAAATTCCAACGGAAATTCATTCGAATTTCCAACGGAAATGCATTCGAATTTCCAACGGAAATTCATTCGAAAAATGACTCAAATTCCACAGATATTTCATACGAAACTCAAAAAAAAATCATCCGAATTTCCAAGGGAAATTCATCCAAAATTCATCGAGAAATTCATCCGCAATTCATTGAGAAATTCATCCGAACTTCCAAGCGAAATTCATCAGAGCTTCTAATTCATCCGAATTTCCCGGGCAAGCTCATTCAAATTTCCAAGAGAAATTGATCCGACTTTCCAAGGGAAATTCATTCGAATTTCCAATGGAAATTCAATCGAATTTCCAACGGACATTCAATCGAATTTCCAACGGAAATTCAATCGAATTTCCAACGGAAATTCAATCGAATTTCCAACGGAAATTCAATCGAATTTCCAACGGAAATTCATTCAAATTTCCAACGGAAATTCATTCAAATTTCCAACGGAAATTCATTCGAATTTCCAACGGAAATTCATTTGGATTTCCAACGGAAATTCATTTGAATTTCCAACGGAAATTCATTCGAATTTCCAACGGAAATTTATTCGAATTTCCAACGGAAATTCATTCGAATTTCCAACGGAAATTCATTCGAATTTCCAACGGAAATTCATTCGAATTTCCAATGGAAATTCTTTCGAACTTCCAGCGGAAATTCATTCTATTTTCAAACGGAAATTCATTCATTAGAATTTCCAATGGAAATTCTTTCGAACTTCCAGCGGAAGTTCATTCGAATTTCCAACGGAAATTCATTCGAATTTCCAACGGAAATTCATTCGAATTTCCAACGGAAATCATTATTTCCAACGGAAATTCATTCAATTTCAACGGAAATTCATTCGAATTTCCAACGGAAATTCATTCGAATTTCAATTTCAACGGAAATTCATTCAATTTCCAACGGAAATTCATTCAATTTCCAACGGAAATTCATTCAATTTCCAACGGAAATTCATTCAATTTCTAACGGAAATTCATTCGAATTTCCAACGGAAATTCATTCAATTTCCAACGGAAATTCATTCGAATTTCAACGGAAATTCATTCAATTTCCAACGGAAATTCATTCAATTTCCAACGGAAATTCATTCGAATTCAACGGAAATTCATTCAATTTCCAACGGAAATTCATTCAATTTCCAACGGAAATTCATTCAATTCAACGGAAATTCATTCGAATTTCCAACGGAAATTCATTCGAATTTCCAACGGAAATTCATTCGAATTTCAACGGAAATTCATTCAATTCAACGGAAATTCATTCGAAATTCCTGGGGAAATTCATTCGAATTTCCTGGGGAAATTCATTCGAATTTCCACGGGAAATTCATTTGAATTTCTCCGGGAAATTCATTCGAATTTCCAAAGGGAAAATCATTCGAGTTTCCAAAGGGAAAATCATTCAAATTTCCAAGGGAAATTCATTGGAATTTCCAAGGGAAATTCATTCGAATTTCCAATGGAAATTCATTCGAATTTCCAAGGGAAATTCATTCGAATTTTCAAGGGAAATTCATTCGAATTTCCAACGGAAATTCATTCGAATTTCCAACGGAAATTCATTCGAATTTCCAACGGAAATTCATTCGAATTCCCAACGGAAATTCATTCGAATTTACACCGGAAATTCATTCGAATTTCCAGTGGAAATTCATTCGAATTTCCAGTGGAAATTCATTCGAATTTCCAACGGTAATTCATTTGAATTTCCAACGGGAATTCACTCGAATTTCAAACGGAATTCATTCGAATTTCCAACGAAAATTCATTCGAAATTCCAACGGAAATTCATTCAAATTTCCAACGGAAATTCATTCGAATTTCCAACGGTAATTCATTCGAATTTCAAACGGAAATTCATTCGAATTTCCAACGGAAATTCATTCGAATTTCCAACGGAAATTCAATCGAATTTCCAACGGAAATTCATTCGAATTTCCAACGGAAATTCATTCGAATTTCCAACGGAAATTCATTCGAATTTCTAACGGAAATTCATTCGAATTTCCAACGGAAATGCATTCGAATTTCCAACGGAAATTCATTCGAATTTCCAACGGAAATTCATTCGAATTTCCAACGGAAATTCATTCGAATTTCCAACGGAAATTCATTCGAATTTCCAACGGAAATTCATTCGAATTTCCAACGGAAATTCATTCGAATTTCCAACGGAAATTCATTCGAATTTCCAACGGAAATTCATTCGAATTTCCAACGGAAATTCATTCGAATTTCCAACGGAAATTCATTCGAATTCCCAACGGAAATTCATTCAAATTTACACCGGAAATTCATTCGAATTTCCAGTGGAAATTCATTCGAATTTCCAACGGTAATTCATTTGAATTTCCAACGGGAATTCATTCGAATTTCAAACGGAATTCATTCGAATTTCCAACGAAAATTCATTCGAAATTCCAACGGAAATTCATTCAAATTTCCAACGGAAATTCATTCGAATTGCCAACGGAAATTCATTCGAATTTTCAACATAAATTCATTCGAATTTCAAACGGAAATTCATTCGAATTTCCAACGGAAATTCAATCGAATTTCCAACGGAAATTCAATCGAATTTCCAACGGAAATTCATTCGAATTTCCAACGGAAATTCATTCGAATTTCCAACGGAAATTCATTCGAATTTCCAACGGAAATTCATTCGAATTTCCAACGGAAATTCATTCGAATTTCAAACGGAAATTCATTCGAATTTTCAACGGAAATTCATGCGAATTTCCAACGGAAATTCATTCGAATTTCCAACGGAAATTCATTCGAATTTCCAACGGAAATTCATTCGAATTTCCAACGGAAATTCATTCGAATTTCATTCGAATTTCCAACGGAAATTCATTCGAATTTCCAAAGGAAATTCATTCGAATTTCAAAGGAAATTCATTCAATTTCCAAAGGAAATTCATTCAATTTCCAACGGAAATTCATTCAATTTCCAACGGAAATTCATTCGAATTTCCAACGGAAATTCATCTGAATTTCCAACGGAAATTCATTCGAATTTCAACGGAAATTCATTCAATTTCCAACGGAAATTCATTCAATTTCCAACGGAAATTCATTCGAATTTCCAACGGAAATTCATTCAATTTCCAACGGAAATTCATTCGAATTTCAACGGAAATTCATTCAATTTCCAACGGAAATTCATTCAATTTCAACGGAAATTCATTCGAATTTCCAACGGAAATTCATTCGAATTTCCAACGGAAATTCATTCGAATTTCAACGGAAATTCATCTGAATTTCCAACGGAAATTCATTCAATTCAACGGAAATTCATTCGAATTTCCAACGGAAATTCATTCGAATTTCCAACGGAAATTCATTCGAATTTCCAACGGAAATTCATTCGAATTTCCAACGGAAATTCATTCGAATTTACACCGGAAATTCATTCGAATTTACACCGGAAATTCATTCGAATTTACACCGGAAATTCATTCGAATTTCCAGTGGAAATTCATTCGAATTTCCAACGGTAATTCATTTGAATTTCCAACGGGAATTCATTCGAATTTCAAACGGAATTCATTCGAATTTCCAACGAAAATTCATTCGAAATTCCAACGGAAATTCATTCAAATTTCCAACGGAAATTCATTCGAATTTCCAACGGTAATTCATTCGAATTTCCAACATAAATTCATTCGAATTTCAAACGGAAATTCATTCGAATTTCCAACGGAAATTCATTCGAATTTCCAACGGAAATTCAATCGAATTTCCAACGGAAATTCAATCGAATTTCCAACGGAAATTCATTCGAATTTCCAACGGAAATTCATTCGAATTTCAAACGGAAATTCATTCAAATTTGCCACGGAAATTCATTCGAATTTCCAACGGAAATTCATTCGAATTTCCAACGGAAATGCATTCGAATTTCCAACAGAAAATCATTCAAATTTGCCACAGAAATTCATTCGAAATTCCAACGGAAATTCATTCGAATTTCCAACGGAAATGCATTCGAATTTCCAACGGAAATTCATTCGAAAAATGACTCAAATTCCACAGATATTTCATACGAAACTCAAAAAAAAATCATCCGAATTTCCAAGGGAAATTCATCCAAAATTCATCGAGAAATTCATCCGCAATTCATTGGGAAATTCATCCGAAATTAATCCGCAATTCATCAGGAAATTCATCCGAACTTCCAAGCGAAATTCATCAGAGCTTCTAATTCATCCGAATTTCCCGGGCAAGCTCATTCAAATTTCCAAGAGAAATTGATCCGACTTTCCAAGGGAAATTCATTCGAATTTCCAATGGAAATTCATTCGAATTTCCAACGGACATTCAATCGAATTTCCAACGGAAATTCATTCAAATTTCCAACGGAAATTCATTCGAATTTCCAACGGAAATTCATTTGAATTTCCAACGGAAATTCATTCGAATTTCCAACGGAAATTTATTCGAATTTCCAACGGAAATTCATTCGAATTTCCAACGGAAATTCATTCGAATTTCCAACGGAAATTCATTCGAATTTCCAACGGAAATTCATTCGAATTTCCAACGGAAATTCATTCGAATTTCCAACGGAAATTCTTTCGAATTTCCAACGGAAATTCATTCGAATTTCCAACGGAAATTCATTCGAATTTCCAATGGAAATTCTTTCGAACTTCCAGCGGAAATTCATTCTATTTTCAAACGGAAATTCATTCATTAGAATTTCCAATGGAAATTCTTTCGAACTTCCAGCGGAAGTTCATTCGAATTTCCAACGGAAATTCATTCGAATTTCCAACGGAAATTCATTCGAATTTCCAACGGAAATTCATTCGAATTTCCAACGGAAATTCATTCGAATTTCCAACGGAAATTTATTCGAATTTCCAACGGAAATTCATTCGAATTTCCAACGGAAAATCATTCGAATTTCCAACGGAAATTCATTCGAATTTCCAACGGAAATTCATTCGAATTTCCAACGGAAATTCATTTGAATTTCCAACGGAAATTCATTTGAATTTCCAACGGAAATTCATTTGAATTTCCAACGGAAATTCATTCGAATTTCCAACGGAAATTCATTCGAATTTCCAACGGAAATTCATTCGAATTTCCAACGGAAAGAGAATTAAATCCTTCACCTCGGGGTAGGTAATGCCGTGCTTTTACTGATTGTACACAGTTAAAAATTCTGAAAATCATGCGCCAAGGAAACATTTGAACGCATAGTTTTGTGTTTCTTTTATTCAAATACAATTTTTTCTCCATAGTAACGGCAACCTGTAATTTTGAAACGTGATGGAAAAATGTGTCGAATCGAATAGAGCCTTTTTGTTACATCACACATGCTGTAACATTTTTATACTGTGTTATCTGCTATCTGAGGCTTCTGGAAATCCTATAATTGGCAATAACGTTAGGATCTAACTATAAAATGCCAACTCAAAAAGAGTGACCTTAATCCTATCACCTCAAATGTCTTCACATTTCTCATCTTATGTTTCTTTTCCAATCCTGCCAATTATTTTTTAATTTCAGGAGACGAAATTATGTTTTCTGGTTTATTTAAGTTCAGATTTCATCTTAATTCTTAAATGTTTCTTTGTCTCATGACTCATGACTTTCATTCTCAATATCCATATTGTTCGCCATGCATTCTACCTACTTTATTCATTATATGTATTCGTATATTTGTTTTTTTTTGTGTACGTAAAAAATACAACAATGATGAGTAACATGTACTTCAGCTACGAATTCCGCAAAAGATAACTCACTCCTCACTTCCTACGAGCTTCTGTGCTTGCGCGCATATACATCCATCGCTCCATCAAATGTTTATAACGTGATAAGACGCACCAATATCTTATCAGCCAAAATCCACTATCAATGTGCCATTATTGATAGGTTAAGAGTCAATCGATAAAATTGGTTCTATTCAGTATGAGCTTTGTCCGTGTGTGCAAAATTATATCGACCGTGGTGAAACATATTTTATATATGGGATAATAAAAATAATAAAAATAACTCCATATGCAAATTCGTTCAACTCGTAACAAGAACGCCCTTATTTAATGCAAATGATCATTCCTGTCAAGTTACGAATTGTGTCAACACTCTCTGCTTTGTGTTACCAAAGTGAAAAAAAAGAACGAGCAATTTCCCTCCTTTCTGGTGATCTCATTTCGATCGCGTAAGACATATTGGCTGACTGCGGGGAGAAGAATTGTGTGTTTACAAATTCTGAACGCCAGCCTCACTTAAATTGTTTCATTCGCTCCGGCGGCCGTATCGCTCGCCAGCACGGTCTGACAATGAATGGAAGGTGCTATCTGGAAATTTACGGTATGCAATAATGAATGAACAAACAGTAAACATGCGGCGGAACTTGGCGAATCGTATCGGTATCTAGCTTGATATATGGATTAGGGTGTGGTGATGAGATGTCTGAAGCTACTGATAAGGCTAGGCTGGCTAGCGAAAGCTTCATGAAATGCGCTCATTTGTTCTTGACACAATTCCAAGACATATTATTGTGAAGAGAAACTGTCACTGCATCGCTTGTTGACAACCCAGCAAGTGACTCTTACAGAAAAACAAAATCTTCCTCATTCGTTGTACCGTGTGCACAAGAATTTATTCAACAATTTTGTACTCGTGTAATAAAAAACCAACCCCCCCCTCCCTTTTCTCTCGCTCTGGTAAATACGTCCTTCCGGTCCGAGAAAATCGAGGAAACCCACTGGCGGTGAAAAACGAGTTCATGCTCGGTGGCTGTCGTTCGACTGTTCAAAAATAGACCCTCCCGACGTTCGTTCATTACAAATTATCCTATACACAAGAAACGGTGATCAGCCGGTAGAGAAACGACTCAAGTGCTAAAATCTTCGACAAGTTCACTCACAAAACACGCTTACACAGTATTGGGGATATGGAGATCAACGAATGGAAGTCACCACCTGTCAGAGAAGCACACCCACCAGCAAGATACCCCACTTAGTTCAACTGTGGTACGTAGATTGGTTCCAAGAAATGGTTGGTCCATGGCCACCGACCTCAAACGGTCAAAATGACAATAAATTGCGATGAAGTCCATGCACATCTGTTAACGCACTTTGAGGCAACACATCATAAAAGATTATATTGATGACAAAATTAGAGCCAGATCAGTGAAATGTAGATTTCTTGTAATTGCATTCATTACATTTAGTATAATTCTTGACAGATACACATTTCTCAGCCACATCAGTAGTTTGGCTAAGTGCGTGATGTTGTCCTAACAATTGAGGTCACAACACGTCCATCAGAGTGAAACCAAATATTGGGTAGCAAATGGAAAAGAATGAGTTTATGTTTTACACACGAGCATTGGAATTATATGAAAACAAAGCATTAATAATATTCTAGAGAAGTAGTTTTCAAATGAAGGGCAAATCAAACATCAATAATACACAAATTTCCTACATTTTCAACATAGATTTTTGCCATCCATCCATAGGGACGGCATTTAGCTGGTCGCTTCATCTGGCCAGTAGTGTGTGATCAAGTCGTCTCTCTAACTCTAATGGGATAGGCACGATGCGTAGGGAAACAAATTTTCCGAGCCAAGAGTTCAAAACCATCTCGCTTGGGCCGTGCCATGTGGCGGGATGGGAAATTCAGAATAGAGATTTTATAAATAATGTTTACCTTCTCCGCATACCTAACTAGCACGATGATGGGATGCGAGAACCGTCAGGTTTGTTTGTGTTTGTCTAACTATTACACAATTTCGACTTGAAATATGTAGGTTAGGGTTAATGTTGTGCGATGCCGAGTCGACTATGTTGCAATCACCTGACGATTGGCGATGGTTTGGTTAGAGCTTAGGAAGAAAAGGTAAACAATTGAAAAGCAGAATGTTAGTCCGAGTGGGTGAGTTTTTGTTTGCGCTTTTCTCAATTTCAAGGCGATTTGTATACCGCAGAAACAGTTGATATCGCGACTGATTTCAATAAACTAATCTCATTTGTTTATTAAGGTGATAAAGGGTTCTGGTATACGGACTTCGCACTCGTAAATATTTATTCGTTTGAAATTTTGGTTGGGAAATAGCTCCTTCTTCTTTTAATGGAGAATTCTAAAGGGAAGCTAAATTAACAAACAAACAAAGCATAAAACATCATCATGAATCTCCATAAACATGAAAGATATCACCATTTTTTATGTCAAAATTGAATTTTCTACGGGGTGTACTTCAACGGAACATCAACGGGGAATTCCTAGAAATTTCCACACAATTTGTTAAGGAATTTCCTCAGGAAATATTTCGGAAATTACGCAAGAAATTTTGTTTAATATCTGTTGCATATTTTGAAAGAAAAAAAGCACACGTTACTGTCACTTAGTTCAAGAATGGTATTCCGCCGATATCGTTAAAAACCTTAAAAAACAAATCGAATTCGCGTTCAGTATCAATTATCCCCAATTATCAAAAAGATATCAACTTATTTCCGCAAATCCGTGATACATAAGCATTTTCTATTTATTAAACGCAAATTCAATCAACATATCATCTGAACCCCACCTTAATTTGTATCGCTAACTCCGATAAACAATTTTAAAATGATTCACACTAACAGTCGAGCAAGGCGGAAAACAATCAAAACATTGCACATTCCGTATATTGAATGGTGGCTGCTTGGCTTCACGCTTTTATGATTGATATTGATGTGAAAATTTACTGTTTTCACGTACCATTACCACAAAAATAGTTGTATGGGCTATAAGACGATAACGGTGATGCCTGTTCGCATAATGAAGCGCCCTTACAAAAAAGGGAATTAGGACAAATAAGTGGGCGATGAGAATGATGTTAAGGTGATTATACAATAAAGCCAGAAATCGGCCATTTTGTAAACCACGCTTTTTCAATATTTTTTTCAAGAGCACGAGATGAAAAAACCATAACGCGTATGCGGCTGAAATAATGATAAATCGTTTGCTTAGTTATGCTCACGGCATACAAAAGACAAAGCAAGCTCATCACGTATGTAAACAATCAGTTTGAATGTAAACATGTGACGTCACTGCTATCTTCGCACAAGCTGGACCGAGACGATGCTCTACGGTAATAAAATATGCGTCACATTCGAAGTGTCATTTCTCTAACGAGCCTACCTTGTTTTCTGTATACCGTGGTTATGCTGAACAATCATAATTTGAGTTTCAGCACTATACGAAAACTATTACGCCAGATTTGGGCTTTTGGAAATGTATGTAGATAAACGTGTGGTGAATTTGAAATTCACCACGGGCTTCATTCTATAATCACCTTAAGGTGATTATACAATCAAGCCAAGTGGTGAATTTCAAATTCACCACACGGTTTCTACTTCTGTTATCAAAAGTTCAAATTTGACGTAATAATTGTCCTACAATGCTGAAATTAAAGTCGATTGTTTAGCATAAGTAAGCAAACGATCTACGGATGTTTCATCCCCATGGGCGTTGTGGTTCTCTCAATTCGTGCTCTTGAAAAATCACTAGAAAAAGCACGTGGTTTCCAAGATGGCCGATTTGTGGTTTTGTTGTATAACCACCTTAAGGAGATTTAACCAGGGCTGACAATTGTCATTCTCGTCGCATGAAGAAAGCGAAAAAAAATTAGTCTTCGTCATAACATTGCACGACGCAACACCTATTCGTTTTCTTCGCGCCGCATGCGTACCACGACGATAGTCGCGCAGCCAAAAGTTATGACGATTTTCGTCTTCACTTCTTCACACAATTGATTGCACGTCATTATAGACGGACTGGTTAAAAACATAATAGCGTCTCAAATAAACAAATAGTAGGAACTTTGGTAACATAAATGTACCGATAACATCCACAAAGCTTTCAAACGTTGCTTCAAATTCATTATTACGAAGGATTAGTAAAAATCTTCGCATGGCAGCTGCCGCTTGTAGAATAACGGTATGAAGTCTTCGTTCTTCGATGTCGTCATGACGATTTGGTTACACGACGAAAGCTAACGTCGTGCGCGTCATTGACGATGTGTAGAGTAGCAATGAAGACACTGCAACTCGTCGCTACTGTGGCATTTCGTGCTATGACGATGACGATTGTCAGCCCTGGATTTAACCGATTCGATACAGATTTTTTTTCACCTTTTTCTAATATAAATTTTGGGCATACTGCTTCAAAAACGGATGCAAACATAATTAAACTATTTTTATAAAACCGCAGTATTACCAGAACATCAACGGTACTCCAAACTATTCTTGAGTTCAGATCTTGGAGGTCTACAAGACAAACAGAGTGATTCATAGGTTTCTGAACTTGTGTGTTAGTTGGAGAAACCCCATGACACATCATTACACCATTATATAAAAATCACAGTATTCCCGGAACAATTACGTAGCTCCAGAATGTTCTTGAGTATGAATCTTGAAGGCCTACCCGGGCAGAAGCCATGAACAGAATAACAAAACATGATACGGACTTGATTGATATAAGCGATAAAAGAACAGGCAACAATATCAAAAATTTGCACCGAAATATCATTTAAATATCAAGATATGCTATGGATAAGAATAAACTAATGGCACATGATATTGATCACTTCTTACAAATAGCATAACTTGATCTCCCCATGATATTTTAGTGCAAAATATTGATATTGTCATCTGATCTTTTATTCCTTATATCAATCATGTCCATATCTAATTTTGCTATCTTATCAACATTTGATATTATTGAGCTATTTTCGTCTACTAGGGTACAAGAGAATGGCTCAATGGGCATCATCACACTGTACGTACCTACGAAAAAAGTGTTGACTAGCGATACCGTGAGGCATCGAAATCCGTACACTGAAACACCTTAGTATATGAAAAAGTCATTAGAAAATAGGAATCGAATGTAAATAAAACGTTTGTCATTGACACAGGCGCATGAAGGCTTCTACTTTTGAAGTGTTTCACATTTACTCATTAAAAACTACGAAAAACATGATAAAATAATGTTTAATTCAACTACTCCTGAATCGAAATCCGTCCACCGTGGACGTTGGGTGTTGTTCCCGTCGCACTTAAAATTACAAAAACTTCCGTAGCACCAGAGACAAATCGTATAATTCTCTGCATCTTTGTAAAGCAGGGATTCAGCTAATCCAATATCGTAATTTTCACTCAATTTTAAAGGAAGAAGAAAATGCTCATTCACGCAGATTTTCGCCGGGAAATCATTTTCGGGAAAGAAAAACAGGTGTTATGAGTGATAACCAAATTCCGCTCACTTCCAGTGGCGTAAAAATTTGATTTGCTTGCAAGACTACTCATAAGTTTGAGTAGTCCTGCTTTCGACTGATATTGAGTAAAATTTTCGTGGGGTTAAAAGAGAGGATAATACAATTTTTCTTAGTCACTGAGTGGATAAAAGTTAGCGTGTACGATTTTCGTTTCTCTTTTGAGTTTGTTCTAAGAGAAAAGAGTGGTGAGTGAATGAAGTTTTCGCCACAAATTATTCTCCTTCGACCCAAAAACGCTTGATTTTATCTCATTGAGTTTGCAACTGGAATTGGAAGTCACTATTTAATCACTTTTTCTGCAACTGAAAGTCACTATTTGGTCCCTTTTTTCGTCAGCTTTGGTCACTAAAGTCACTATTTTGAGTGGCTTCGGTCGCTACCAGCCCTGCAGAAATGATTTATAATGAACCGCAGGCGGTGAAAGTTTTTTCATGAAAATCAATGTTGTTTGCGGTATTATTTACATAAATAAAAAGATGGGATGACAAAATCGGGTCGAAAACGTGACAAAATCGGGATGTGATAAAATCGGGTCGAAAACGTGACAAAATCGGGGGTAGATCCTAGTGCCTAAATCCTGACCATTTCAATAATTTTCCTGAATGGAATAGTCATTTTTGTATATTTTTGCTTAAGACAGTGAGGGTCTATCTCTTAAAACCGATTCGTCTTCGTTATTTCTCGCAATTCCGCGTTATCCACGTGCCGTCTCACCTGCGCTTGCTACTCTGTTTGAGGTAGCGAGACAAAAAGCATCGCTGCAATCGTTAGCAGCAAATCCTTCTCGATCATTTGCTGCAATAGGTCGCAAAGGAAACCAGAAGTCGATGCCATCGGCTGATGACCAGCAACCGGGTGGTTCCAAGCGGCCGCGACAGGGACCATGTCCAAGGGCTTGACGATCCCTCCCCAGCTGTCTGTGAGTCAGGGAGAACTGCCTAGGGCGTGGTGGGATTTAGCAGTGGGCTCTGCTAAAATCCCTCCCAAAAAACCACAAGTGCCCGTAATCAGACTCTATCAAAGCGACTGTGTGCCACTTCAAAAGCACAAGCCCAGGGAGTGCTACTGGCACATCAGGGTTGATACCAGTAAGACCATGATTATGGCATACTGGTTGCGTGTATTGGTCTTGTATTTGGATATTGTTATATTGTGAAGCGAGGGCTGGCAGTCTGACATTCTACTCTCTTAGTAGGGCCGGGTGACACCAACTCGAAACGGCGAGTGGGCTAATGGCTAGGCTGTCTTCCGTCCCATAAAACCGTGGCGGGCCTTGTAGCACGCTGCCCAATCCTGCCATCCAGTTTTGCATACTGGGTGGGAGTAGGCTCAGATCCCCTTTCCTGACTTGCGCTGATCTGGCTCTGAACACGCAAGTGTCAACCCTCGCATGGCCTCCCTGCTTGCCGCAAGGCAGGCATAGATAACCATGGGATCACTAAAGGCGACTACTCCAGTAGGATTCGGCGGCAGCCGCAAGGGGGACCCATACAGCAATGAGCATTGAACGCAATCAGTCTTTGGAGTTGGAGGTGACGAACCCCTTTGCCAAAAGGGGTCTAGCGAGGTCCCCTATTAAAGAGGGGGCGAGTGGAGTGACGGTGGCTGCTACTGGCAGTACCGAAGAGTCTCCAGTGGTGGTGGGGAGTAGCCCTGCCTGCACGCCTGACGAGCCACTACCAGGGATACGGGTGGTGGCCGAGCAACTCGATGAGATCATCGAGTTCGTAAGCGGCAGGCAGAACACCAACAATGTATTGTGTAACGTTGATCTGCGTGCGTGAAGCTTTTATTCGTTTATCGTTTTTGGCTCGTTTAAATATTGTTTTTATTCTCGTTAATTTGTTGAATGCGTTTAATCAAAAGTGCATTCAAAGCTGATTCCAGTGATATAAATTTTGATCGATTTGCACTGCCATAAAATATGAAAACAATTCTCGAGAACGGGCATAGATCACATCATCGACATCGTCGTGCTTGTTAAATCTACCGTCAAAGTGTCATTACCGTCTTCAAAATATCATCCCGCTTTACGATGCGCTTTGGTTGCGGTAATTGTTCCCTACCCATCGGAGGACTGGATGAAAGTATCAACTGTAATGGATGCAGTGTAAGATACCATTTACACTGCATGAAAATGAACCAGTACCAGTGGCGTGTATGCGTCGATTTCGACAACGTACTTTGGTTGTGTGATGACTGCCTATCGTCGTTTCGCAAGAACAACTCGCGGTCAGTGAATAATGAGCCCAATGTACTAGTACGAGATGAGCAAAAGGAGGAAGGCAAAATCGAGCATATTGTAAGTACACTTCAATCAGAGATGACGACAATAAAACAAAGGCTTGCAGACCTGCAGCAATCGATGAGCAGTGGTTGTCAACTGATTCATAATATGATAACGTAACCGTCCACTTCTACGCCTCGAAGAAATCCAAATCGTTTAGACTGGTCATCGAATTCAAATGATTCGGGTCAGCTGTTGAGAGGATCAAATGAAGAAAATGTCTCCGCTGGTATCCGTAAGTTCTGGATATTTTTTACCAAAATAGCTAAACATGTTTCCGCCAATGCGATGCGCGAGATGGTATCGAATGCTTTGCATTCAACTGAGCAATTCGAAGTCGTAAAGCTAGTCCCGCGCTGGAGTAATTTGGAGGATCTGCGATATGTATCGTTTAAAATTGGGGTACACTGGAAACACAAGGAAAAGGCGCTGACGAAGTCAACATGGCCAACCGGTTTAATGTTCAGGGAATTTGTGAACCGTGAATTTAGTTATTGGGAACCGTGAAAAAAAAATGCTTTAATACTTGTGTTAGTTTTAATTTACCGTTTTTGTAGTTTGTTCATTATTATTAAATTGTTAAGGTTCCTTATTCTGACTGGAAGTGAATTATTTGTATTAGATTAAGTTAACAATCATTGGGGCAACCTTAGCCTGTTGGTTGAATAAATAAATAAACAAGGAGCTTAAGCAGAGCCTGTTGGTGCTCCGGCAAGCTGTTCGTGTCGCAAGACAAGAACAGGACGCTTATATCAGGCGTGTAGCGGCAGCAGAGAAGGTAGCCAAAGGTACGCAGACCAAGACCCTCTCCTCCCCTAGCGGTGTTACTGCGGTGAAAGAGGCGACCGCCCTTACGGCCAGTGAGGGTAAGAAAACGCCAAGTTCGAAGTGACCCAAACGCGCTACCATTAAGGCGAAGCGTCGTCTGGATGGTGCACCGGAGCCTGAAGGGCGTGTGCCCAAGAAGGCAAAAGGCACTAGACAGGCACAAGTTGCTGAGCCACAAGCTGGCCCCAACCAGCCATCGGTACCCGCCGAAGGGGATGCGAATCCTTGGCAACTGGTCAGTAGGGTGCGGAAGTCAAACACCCCTCGACCTACGAAGAAGGTGAGAGACAGAGGCGAGGCCTTGTTGGTGAAAACCGACAAGGACAAATACGCCGATGTCCTGAAATCGCTACGAGCGGCCGATAGCCTATCGGCCCTGGGCCAGGACGTGCGCAGCGTTAGACGTACCAAGAACGGTGAAATAATCTTGGTACTGAAGCGTGGCGCGCAATCCAGCGGGGTGGCTTACAAAAAGCTTGCCCAGGAGGTCTTGGGTGACGGCGCACAGGTCAGGTCGTTGGGTGCGGAAGTGACCCTCCAGTGTAAGCAACTGGACGAGGTCACGACCACGGAAGACGTCGTCTCTGCCGTCAAAGAGCAGTGCGGCACAGAGGTTGAGGTGGACCCACCGGCTGATTCTTAACATATCAAGCTGGGTGGGGAGACCCCATGGGGAGGTTCACTTCCATCTGACACAATTCCTGTCAGGCCATGGCTGTTTCCGACAGTACCACCACAGGTTTGGGCACGCGGAGGTCCCCGTTTGCCCTGACTGCCCAGGTGTTGACGAAACTGCAGAGCACATACTGTTCGTATGTCCTCGTTTCGACGTCGAAAGAAGAGCAATGCTAGACGTTTGCGCCCGGGACACAACTCCGGATAATCTTATCCAGAGGATGTGTCAAGCGGTGGAGAAGTGGAACGCAGTCTCGACTGCAACCACTCAGATTGCCTGCATCTTGCAGAGAATCTGGCGCGCCGAGCAACAATCGACAAGCATGACTAACTTGTGATTGGTTAGTTAGAGCGAAAGTGCCGAACGCGGAGAAGTGTGTGAATGATCTGCCCATGCAGAGGTATTGGCGCAGTTGGTGGCAACCGAGATCGTCACCTCGAAGCATGGCAGAAGTATGAATGAATAGGTGTATGTATGGACTGCACACGCCGCGCTGGGAGTAGCGCAGGAATGTTGGTTCCTACGACTACTGATACCCCGCGGCGTGGCAGAGGAGTGTGGGTGAGCATCCAAGCCAGTCTCACATGGTACGAAAGGAATGAGTTGAGTCGAGTTGAGCTAGTCTCATATGGCATGAACGAGGTGAGTCAGACTCACATGGTATGTCAGAAGTGGGAACCTAAGCGAAACGTCCCACAAGGGATGCCAGTGGGAGTGTTAGGTCGAATGACTCGAGTAGTATGTGTCAGCGCGAACTGAATGAAAGAGGTGAGCAATCAGCAGTGGTACGATAAAGGTGGGCATACAAGTTAGTCCCACACGGCATGAGAAGGGTGGGCACACAAGTCAGACCCATAGGAGCGTTAGCGTGTGTGCAAGCATGGAGTGCATGAGCATGAATCAAGGGTTTAGGTGGGCATACAAGTTAGACCCACATGGCATGAGAAGGGTGGGCACACAAGTTAGACCCACACGGCATGACAGAGGTGCAACAGAGTATGTAAGGTGTGTTTGAGGGTGCGATAGAGCGAGCACCCAAGTCAGACTCGCATGGGACGGGTGCCTGTGTGAGCGAGAATGAGCGAGTATGTTTAGTACTGCCATCCCCCAGAAGTAGTACTGGGAGGTAGTTCCTGGGGGAAACGATGGTGGAGCCCAAGGGAGTTTAGTCGGTATTACCGGTATGGTCGAGTCCGACACTCCAGTACACTTCCGTGTGGTAGTTTGGCAACTACAATGCACGTGTACTGGGTTAGTGTGTAAATGCATTCTCCCTTGTAAAAAAAAAAAAAAAAACTGCCGCTACATGATGATGTCGGTGATAAATGCTAGACTGCTAGCAAACAACAAGTATGCTGTCTTGCCGGACCAGCAAGTAACTACCAAAGTGAAGATTCCACCCCTCTTCACCTCTTCGAAGGATGTCGCCTTACTTCGCACTGAGCTTGCCAAGAAACAAATTCACCCTGTGTTCAAGCTGTGCAGCGTCGGCACGAAGATTATCTGCACCACTGCAGCCGACTATCAAAATGTCTAAGTACTTGTTGGCCTAAAAGTGTGAGTTTTACTCGCACAATGTTCCGGGAACGAAGCCTCTGAAGGTTGTTTCGGAATACACCCCGGAAGCAATCATCAAAGAATTGCAAGCCAATCAAGGTGTTCCCCATCAAGCAAACCGATGGAAACAACCACCGAGATGCTCTGTATCTGGCGCATTTGGTGTACGACTCCGTCACAATGGCGGACCTTCGGAAGGTTAGGCTCTCTTCCACATAATTATGGAGTGCGAGAGATACCGCCCGAAGAAACACGACGACGGAACTGTCCCGCGTTCGGCCACTGAACAAGAAACTGCCACATGAAGCCCCGCTATGGCAAGTGCGCTGGAGCGCACCAAACATCTTCGTGTCAACCCATGGAGGGAGCTGCCGAAGTCAAGTGTGCCAATTGCGGTGCGAATCACGAGGGCAGCAATCGAGCCTGCCCTAAGCGTGCGGAGTTTATCGCCGGGGGAGGAGTGGCCATCGCCTTGCAACGAAACATCGATTGCCTTTTGCTGCCGAGTTTTCAGCTTGAAATAAGTGAAGCCATAGGGGTTGAGGTAACCACCACCGTCGGCCCGATCACCATAATCGCGGCGTACTACCCGAGACAAGCAAACATGCGGGATGGATCGGCTGTGGCCCTGAAGCAAGACATCATCAAACTAACCCGGCGGCGTGGACGGTATATCATCGCCGGCGATATCAATGCAAAGCATCAAGCCTGGGGGAACTGCAGGATCCGATGCCCATGCGATTTTGGACATTTTTCTTATCAACATGGACAACAACACTTCCCAACCGGTGGTGTACCAAGAACTCAGCTCTGATCACTATTCTGTGGTTTTGGAGGTTGGCAACTCGGTAAATCGACACCATTCAAAATAATTCTTCTCCTATCGAACTGAGCAATCAGTTCGATTTGATCCATGACGAAATTTTGCAAATCGAATCTACCTCTAGCCCAGGTGATTCGATCCAGTGTCTCGTACTTGACTCGACTAGAGTACTAGTCGAGTCAAGTACGATACACTGAAGAAGGCCTTACTGTTGAGGTCGAAATACGTATCTGTCAAGATACAATTAAGTGGTGGAATTCAATGGGATTGTACAAACTCGTCTTATGACAAGTGAAGACATTCCACTAAAAAGCTCAAAATAATTTTCTTAACAATATCTTCAACTTGGAACTCAAGCACATGAGTGAACCGTTTTTCGACCATCTTGCCATGATTTTCAATCAATGCCTCCGGCTTAGCTACTTTCCCTCCACCTGGAAATCAGCCAAAGTAATCCCTATCAAAAAACCTGGGAAGGACCCAACCTCCTCCAAAAGCTATCGACCCATCAGTCTTCTCTCTGCGTTATCTAAGCTTTTTGAAAAAGCGATTTACAGCCGGCTACTCGAATCTGCCGAACAAAATAACATCTTGCTCGAGGAACAGTTTGGTTTTCGCCATGGGCGATCAACCGTTCATCAACCTACCCGAGTCAAAAACATCCTCAGTCGGAACAAGTCTGTGTCCAGAACACCCGCCATGGCCCTGTTAGACGTCGAAAGAGCCTTCGACAATGTCTGGCATGATGGTTTAGTGTACAAGCTTCACAGGTACAACCTTCCAAGATTCCTAGTGAAAATCATCAAAAATTAACTGTCGGCGATTACATTCCGGGTCTCCATCGGCGGAGCTACTTCTGATGCGCACCGCATCATCTCAGGCGTTCCCCGGGGCAGTATCCTCGGGCCCCTGCTGTTCAATCTGTTCACTTCTGACTTGCCAGCACTCCCAGGAGGAGGCACTCTGTCTCTGTTCGCAGATGACACATCCATCATCTATAATGGTAGAGTGATCACAGCCCTTACATCGAAGCTCCAACGAGGCCTGGATGTCCTGACAGAATACTTCACCAGCTGGAAGATTTGCATCAATGCGGCCAATACACAGACCATCCTTCAAAGACCAAATGCTTTCAAAATGTTTTCTTTGGCGAATGTCATGAAATTGAATTCAACTGTTTTCAGATGTTGGTTGCTTGACAGGTCTCTTGCTCGATTGGCTGATGTTTTTTTATGGTTCGATTGGCGGAAGACGGGTATCCGTATTTCTCATATTCAGGCATCTACCTTATACTGTTCTTAATCCACCACTCTGATAGCCTATTCAGATTACGACATTTATGATAAGGAATAACTTGATGCCAATCCTCATACATTTAATTTTCTTTCTCCACAATAACACGATAATTATTATGATAAAGGGCGTAATCTGAATAGGCTATGAAGCCTCCGATTACGAGTTTCTTACATGATATCATAATAAATGAAAATATAATGAGTAAAGTTTGGCATCAAGATACGCTTTATCATGTCATAAAGCTCATAATCTGAACAGGCTATGGGAGCATAATAGCAATAGTTCTTCATGTATGACTGTATTTCACCTTCATTTCGAACAGATTACAACGATTATAGTTTCTCATTAGACTGATAATGTTTTCTAATTAACAGCAAGACAACTTCATCCCTGGACGTCATTCCACCCATCCCGCCTCTAAATGGCACGACGACAACAAACATCCACCAAAAACGCAGCTCAGCAAACGACGACGATGACGGCAACTGGCGATTCCGCGAGCAAGATATCACACGCCAATACCAGTTTGCGCTCGGATGGCCCAGGCTTAGCGAACACAAAAACAAGCCTGTTCTTTCATCACCGCCACAAACTCGCCACTGGATGGCGATGGCTGTGTGGTCGGTCATCTTCATCGGCGGGCGGCAGGGAAGCTGGCCTTCTGTCTGCGCGCGCCTGCCTGGCTCTGGCTGGACCTGACGGCTAGAAACGCCGCAGCGTCGAGCGCCAACAAACAACACCGGTTATTGAAATCGAAAACTTGATCTACGCGATCGAATCGCAGCACGCCGAAGAGCGGTAAGAACTTCTACGAAAGTGAGAACATTCTAGCTTATGGGGGTAGGCTTGGGACAGGAATTTCGAACTGTCGCAAAAAAAAGAGCAACACAACAAGCAGAATCGAACCACCAACACACTCGTGTGCGCAAAAAACACCCACTCGCACGTTTAGGCAGCGGGGCGCTCGGCTAAATTTGAACGCAGACTCGCTTGTTTTTTTACCATCCTTGCCATTTCGGACCAATAAAAAAGTGGCTTTGTTTGGGCTCTTCGTGGCAACAGGAGCAAAGAATTCCAATTTGACATCAATGGGCGATGAAAAGCTGGTTTCGAACAAAGCTCACGGAACTGTTTTCGAACCAGTGTGGGGTTTTCGGGTCGAAGTCGCGTCATTTTGCGATATCTGATGACGCTTGGTCTAGGCAGATATATTTACGATCATCACGTTGCATCGATATTATGGCCATATAGTTATGGAAATGATCGGCGGTAGCTGCTATGAAGGTCATGAGATGGTTTCGTTTAACGATGTAAGTTTTTAGGTAGATTAGTTATTTGAATAATGAAATAGAAGTGATAACAAAAGGTTTGACGATTCGTGTCATGATTATTTTTTAAATGGTTATCTGTTGACATCAAGGTGTTTTCCAATTAGATTTCACGATTGTGATTGTGAATCGTGTGGCGACTAATTCAACTCTTGTTCATGTCAAGGATTTCAGTTTGTGGGGAAATTTCTCAACATGTGTATCATTGGACTTGCTACACACGAAATCATACAAAGGAAAATGTTAATGATTCACAATATAGATGAGAAAACCAAATGATGCCAAATCAGTTGTGATGGTGATAATAAAACATCTTTATCATTATAATGGACTATAAACGAGCTTAGTTTAGCCTTTCTTCGTCACTATTTGGTGATCATTTCAGTGGTACTGTTCCACAGAGCTACTCCAAATACGTACATATGTATACCAACTTGAACTTGCTTTTTGCAGAACGAAATCCTGACCGCTACGGCACTATAAAAAAACAGTCACAGTTCATTTTTACGACCCCCAGTAAACTCATTAAACTGGTTCTGGACTCCTCATTCTAGAGCGTTGCCGTCACCCTCCCGATCCCAACACGATCCCGTTGCGGCACACCTCTCTGTCAACCACTATTGCACTCACTGCAAAACCCGATCAGTTGAAGACCACGTGCCCCAAATGAAGCCCCCAAGAAGCACGTCGTAGGTCTGCTCGTTCGCAGAGGCGCGGTCGCGGTGCTGGCAGTCACATACGAGGGGGGCGATCGAAATTGCAGCGCGAGTGCGAGCGGTTCTTGTTTGCATTTGCGATTTTTCCTTTCCACCAAATCCGTACCACGTTCTGAATTGCTGATTCTTCTGGTCCGAACCGTGCTAAGTTGATCATTCGTTGGTATCGCTGCACACCTATAGGTGGTGCAGTGTGCGGGGGGAGATAAATTAGCTGGGGAATCCGTTGAAAATCTGCATCGAAAAAGTTTATTCACCTCCACAATCAGCAATGGAACGCGTTCCGCACCCGGCTCCTACTCATTTCCTCGGACAACGCAGCTACGTGGGTAACCCAAGAACCCAGGCACGCTCGATTTTATGTTGCACTTGAGCTTGGGTTACCGGACAAAGTGCAGTGCTAAAATAGGCTCCTCTCGTGTCCGCTTTCCACCCAATCATGGGTTTAAACTTTCTGTGGGACGGTGGATCTGTTCTCGATAATGGTCAAAATTGATCAGCAACAGGGTAAATAGTTGCAATATTTTACTAATCACATCCTAACTAGAAGAGCATAGCAAAATCTGAGCATACATAATTTTAACATTGTATTAATTATAACTTGATTTTTTTATCTTTTATTTTTTATCTTTGACAAAAACAAAAATGTCTTATTGTTAGTCACAATCTGGAGGCTTGTCGCCACCTCTAAAAATTTACAACTGTGCAGTAAACAATATATTTTATATCTGATTCGGCGATGAATTTCTACCTAAATATGTTATTTTTGTATAAACATTTGTAAGCCTTTAATTTCAAGTAGTGCAAAAAAATGTTATAAAAACTTAGTATACTAAGTTTCTACTTGGTGCAGGATGTTGTTGAAACATCAAAATTTATATTAAAAAAATACACTGGTTGTAACCACTGCGTTCACTTATTGATCGTTTATTATGATACATAATATTAGCTGAAAATAAACTTAGGATAATCTTAAGTACCTTGACCCATCTCAGTCAACCAATCTCTCAATCAGTGAGAAAAGGGAATTGATAACGCCGAATACTTTTATAGGATTTATAGTTTGGAGCTCTTCAGGTTGCAAGCCCCCTACTTAAAAATTTGTTTCGGTTCTACAAAGCATCACAATTAAAAGCAGAGCAGATGCTCCGATGTTTCACCTATGTTTAGTGTTACAGAAACAACAGATATCACTCTGAACTCGGCTCAAATTTTTCAAATCATACTTACTTGGACAGTGCCCAGCAACTAAGTCCGCTATAATGTTCAGAGTTATTCATTTGAGTTTTACGAGTTTTTTAGTGGTTATATTTTTTGGTAATATTAACCTCTGAGAGTGAGTATATGTCACAGTTAACAAGCTTATCATCAGACCGCATCGTGCTTTCGTGCTGTGCGGTTCTATTTTCTCTCTTTGCTAAAGGAAGTTTTTAATACTACCCGAAGCTATTTTAATTTCAACAGTGCTTCTCAGCGCTATTTGTACCCACTGACCCCGTTACGATCTTTGCAAGGACCCGTGCCTTCGTTTTACGTTGGACCCGTTTGCGGAAGTAAAATTCCGACAAGCGGTGGTAATCCTGCAGGGACACCGTTCTGGGAAAGTAACCTCTTAGAAGGTCACGTCTCCACGCTCAGCAATGAGTATCAATAAAAACAAGAGGAAGGGTGAGTCTCTGAATTCTCCACTTCCTTCTAAGAAACAAGGTTTCAAGACCGTCCTGCCAAAGCACGGAAAAAAATAGAAGGAAGCTGGAGACTTCAGATATTCCTTTTAACTCTAATATCGGAAATAATTCTTCTCCTATCGATTTGATTAATGATGAAATTGAGCAAATCGAATCTACCTCTAGCCCAGGTGATTCGATTCATGCGAAAAAGCAAAGGATTCCGCCAATTATGGTATCTGTTGCCGAGTTTTCTGGCTTTCGGAATGAGATTTTGAGTAACCTTCAGGGGATCAAGGTTTCATTTCAGATTGCCAGGAAGGGTGACTGCCGCGTTTTGCCGGGATCCTTTGACAATCCCAAACGTCTTCTTCAGTATTTAACTGAGAAGCGCCATAAATTCTTCACATACGACGACAAAACTGAGCGATTGTTCAAAGTCGTCTTGAAAGGTCTCCCCAGTGATGACAAATCACTGGATGAGATTAAAATTGAAATTTCTGAATTACTTGGATTTTCACCAGTCCAAGTAATTAAAATGAAAAAGAAATCTCGGTCTGGTACTCCCCAGAGGGGTATTTCTCAAGAATTTTATTTAGTTCACTTTAACAAAAATGAACTAAATAATACTAAAAGTTTGGAAAAGGCCTGTATTATGTCCCATGTCCGTGTTACATGGGAACATTTCCGCAGGCCTGGGGGAAATTTCCAAAACCCCACTCAGTGCCATAAGTGCCAAAAGTGGGGTCACGGAACTAAACATTGCCACATGGATGCTAAATGCATGATTTGTGGTGGAACCTCTCACGCCAAGGACGCCTGTCCTGTGAGAAAAGATTCCAATAAATTTGAATGTGCTAATTGTGGGGGCAATCATAAATCCAATTTCTGGGGATGCCCTTCACGCAAAAAAGTTTTGAATTCCCGTGCAAAATTGATGACGGGAAATTCCAATAGGATCCCAGATTCGCCGGGTAAACATATTTCAAACGCTCAAAATCCGTAATCATTTGCCGGTCGAGCAATTCATACCCACCACAATCAACGAACAAATTTTGCTCCTACCTCTCACCGGGTAACGAGCAGTTCGTCGAATTCTAATTTTTCAAACACGCCCTCCTATGCAAGCATCGCTGCAGGCAGGCAAAATTTCATTTCTGAAAATTTACCGACGATGAATGACTTTCATACCCATTCTTCAACGGGAAATAACGTTCGTTCTGACGACTCAGGTAGCATGTCTGCTTCCGATTTTCTAAATGAACAATTGCATCACATGATTGATGCAATGTTCAAAGCAAATACCAAAACTGAAGCAGTTCAGATTGGTATCAAATTTACTCAAAGAATTGTTATTGGACTTCGTTTTAATGGATCCAAATATTTCTTTGAAAATTATAAATTGGAATGCTCGCTCTTTTAAGGGTAAGGAAGATGAATTATTCAACTTCCTATCAGTTCATAATGTGCACATTGCCATTATAACTGAAACATATTTGAAACCTGGTCTTTTCATCAAAAGAGATCCAAATTATTTTATTTACCGAAATGATCGTCTTGACAGCGCCTGTGGTGGGGTCGCCATTGTCATTAATAGACGTATCAAACATAAATTATATTCTTCATTTGAAACCAAAGTTTTCGAAACCTTGGGAGTTTCTGTTGAAACAAATTTTGGACAATTCTCTTTTATTGCTGCCTACTTGCCTTTCCAGTGCAATGGACAGCAAAGGAATTTGTTGAGAACTGATCTTCAAATTCTAACTCGCAACAAATCTGGCCAATTGGTAACTCATGCTGACTTAGACTCTGATCACCTTCCTGTGACGTTTGAAATCTCACAAGAAGCCATTAACAATTCAATCAGCTCTACTTTCAATTATCATAGAGCTGATTGGGATTTATATAAAACGTATATTGATAAGAATTTTGATGTTGATATTCCTCTCGATACCAAAAGTGATATTGATAATGCTCTTGTATCTTTGACAAATTTAATTGTTGAAGCCAGAGGCATTATTATTGACGACGATCTTCAGCTACTGATCCGTCTTAAAAATGTGAGGCGAAGGAAATACCAAAGAACTCGCGATCCCGCGTTGAAAGTTAGTTGACGAGATTTGCAAAATTAAATTATAAAACGCTTCGCTATTCTGAGAAATACCAATTTGAGAATAATGTCTCGAAGTTGGATCCCAGTTCGAAACAAAAAATTAACGAAAATTCTTAAAAAACCTCAAAAGCCAATTCCAGCGCTTAAAGATTAGCAAATGGCGAAAAGGCTCAAAAACTTTATCAGCAGTTTGAGTGCCCATAATTTTAGTCTAGGTCTCACTAGTCCAATTGAAGAATCGGGCAAATCACAATATACACATAACTCTTCTTATTGGTGAAATCGGGAATAACTTTCGCTCACCTATAGGTTTTTTGCAACATCGCTCGGAAAAGGTCCTTGCAAAGCTATTGATGGCACTCTCAAACGAATGGCACAACAAGCTAGTCTTGCCAATGATTACCATTAAGACTCCTCGGGAGTTGTACGAATGGGCAGTTACACAATCAAACAAAAATATCACTAAATTACATTTCTGTTATATCTCGAATGAGCAATACTCAACAATGGCAGAAGAGTTTGATGAACTTTTCAAAAAAGCAAAAACTATAACTGCCACACAAAAGTTTCATTCTTGGTAAATCGCTCATAATAAAATCCTGGCTAAAAAATATTCCAACTCAGATGAAGACCCAAAAGTCTTCAAATTGTTCGAGTAAATTTACAAATTAATGAGTATTCAAGTAGAAATAAGAATTAAATGTAGTAACAAATAAAATTGAAGAAAAAAATTAAAAAAATGCGAAAAAAGTTATTATTCTTTGAATGTGCGTTCACTCGAAATCCCCCTAATGAAATTATCTACCGAACACGTCGTTTGGAATTAAAATGTTTTTCTGATAAAAAAAATCGACCTCCATTTTTCTGCTAAGCCACTTTAAATCTTTACATTCATTGATTTATTATCTCTGTGAACGAAACGCTCTTTTATGTTTCAGATTTTACAGTTCAGACAAATTTACAATAGTCCATAAAACATCACAATTTTGTAAATCTGGTCATTTCCGTGTAACCGTGATATAAGAAATACGCCCTTTTCAAATGTTGATCCACATTAATGTTAGATTATGCTAAATTGCTTCCTAAACAAATTTTTATACTTCCAAAATGTGTCGTTGGTTTATGATAGGCTCATTTTTCATTTATTTAGTTAACATCTAAACAGATAACACTGAATCAACAATTTGACGCCACAATGCACGGTTCGAGGCCGCATCTCTCCATCCTCGGATACGCCCCACGCTCGCCAAGTCGTTCTGCACCTGGTATGCCCATCTCGCTCGCTGCGCTCCACGCCGTCTCGTACCTGCCGGATCGGAAGCGAACACCATCTTTGCAGGGTTGCTGTCCGTCATTCTTGCAACATGTCCTGCCCATCGTACCCTTCCGGCTTTAGCTACCTTCTGGATACTGGGTTCGCCGTAGAGTTGGGCGAGCTCATGGTTCATTCTTCGCCGCCACACACCGTCTTCTTGCACACCGCCAAAGATGGTCCTAAGCACCCGTCTCTCGAATACTCCGAGTGCTTGCAAGTCCTCCTCGAGCATTGTCCATGTTTCATGTCCGTAGAGGACTACCGGTCTTATTAACGTCTTGTACATGACACATTTGGTGCGGTGGCGAATCTTTTCGACCGCAGTTTCTTCTGGAGCCCGTAGTAGGCCCGACTTCCACAGATGATGCGCCTTCGTATTTCACGACTAACGTTGTTGTCAGCCGTTAGCAAGGATCCGAGGTAGACGAATTCCTCGACCACCTCGAAGGTATCCCCGTCTATCGTAACACTGCTTCCCAGGCGGGCCCTGTCGCGCTCGGTTCCGCCCACAAGCATGTACTTTGTCTTTGACGCATTCACCACCAGTCCAACTTTTGTTGCTTCACGTTTCAGGCGGGTGTACAGTTCTGCCACCTTTGCAAATGTTCGGCCGACAATGTCCATGTCATCCGCGAAGCAAATAAATTGACTGGATCTGTTGAAAATCGTACCCCGGCTGTTACACCCGGCTCTCCGCATGACACCTTCTAGCGCAATGTTGAACAACAGGCACGAAAGTCCATCACCTTGTCTTAGTCCCCGGCGCGATTCGAACGAACTGGAGTGTTCGCCCGAAATCTTCACACAGTTTTGCACACCATCCACCGTTGCTTTGATCAGTCTGGTAAGCTTCCCAGGAAGCTGTTCTCGTCCATAATTTTCCATAGCTCTACGCGGTCTATACTGTCGTATGCCGCCTTGAAATCAACGAACAGATGGTGCGTTGGGACCTGGTATTCACGGCATTTTTGAAGGATTTGCCGTACAGTAAAGATCTGGTCCGTTGTCGAGCGGCCGTCAACGAAGCCGGCTTGATAACTTCCCACGAACTCGTTCACTAATGGTGACAGACGACGGAAGATGATCTGGGATATCAATTTGTAGGCGGCATTAAGGATGGTGATCGCTCGAAAGTTCTCACACTCCAGTTTGTCGCCTTTCTTGTAGATGGGGCATATAACCCCTTCCTTCCACTCCTCCGGTAGCTGTTCGGTTTCCCAGATTCTGACTATCAGTTTGTGCAGGCAAGTGGCCAGCTTTTCCGGGCCCATCTTGATGAGCTCAGCTCCGATACCATTCTTACCAGCTGCTTTATTGGTCTTTAGCTGTTGAATGGCATCCTTAACTTCCCTCAAGGTGGGGGCTGGTTGGCTTCCATCGTCCGCTGAACTGACGTAGTCATCTCCTCCGCTGCCTTGACTTTCACTGCCTGTACTCTCAGCGCCATTCAGATGTTCCTCGTAGTGCTGCTTCCACCTTTCGATCACCACACGTTCGTCCGTCAAGATGCTCCCATCCTTATCCCGCCACATTTCGGCTCGCGGCACGAAGCCTCTGCGGGATGCGTTGAGCTTCTGATAGAACTTGCGTGTATCTTGAGAACGGCACAGCTGTTCCATCTCCTCGCACTCCGCTTCTTCCAGGCGGCGTTTCTTCTCCTGAAAAGGCGGGTCTGCTGTCTCCGCTTCCGTCTATAACGTTCCACGTTCTGCCGGGTACCTTGCTGCAGCGCGACCACCCGCGCTGCGTCCTTCTCCTCCAGAATCTGTCTGCACTCTTCGTCGAACCAATCGTTCCGTCGACTTCGACCCATATACCCGACGTTGTTCTCCGCTGCGTCGTTAATGGCTGCTTTAACTGTACTCCAGCAGTCCTCAAGAGGGGCCCATCGAGCTCACCCTCTTCCGGCAACGCTGCCTCGAGATGCTGCGCGTATGCAGTGGCGACATCAGGTTGCTTCAGTCGCTCTAGGTCGTACCGCGGCGGTCGTCGGTACCGAACATTGTTGATGACGGATAGTTTTGGGCGCAGTTTAACCATCACCAGATAGTGGTCAGAGTCGATGTTAGCGCCACGATATGTCCTGACGTCGATAATGTCGGAGAAGTGCCGTCCATCAATCAGAACGTGGTCGATTTGTGATTCTGTCTGCAGTGGTGATCTCCAGGTGTACCGATACGGGAGGCTGTGTTGGAAGTAGGTGCTACGAATGGCCATATTCTTGGAGGCGGCGAAATCAATTAGTCGTAGGCCGTTTTCGTTCGTCAGCCGGTGAGCGCTGAGCTTTCCAATAGTCGGTCTAAACTCCTCCTCTTGGCCAACCTGAGCGTTCAAATCTCCTATGATGATTTTGACGTCGTGGCTTGGGCAGCTGTCGTACTCACGTTCCAGCTGCGCGTAGAATGCGTCCTTATCATCATCAGTGCTTCCGGAGTGTGGGCTATGGACGTTGATTATGCTGAAGTTGAAGAACCGGCCTTTGATCCTCAACCTGCACATTCTTTCATTGATCGGCCACCACCCGATCACGCGCCTTTGCATATCGCCCATCACTATGAAAGCTGTTCCCAGCTCGTGTGTGTTGCCGCAGCTCTGGTAGATGGTATGATTACCTCTAAACGTTCGCACCATTGATCCCTTCCAACAAACCTCCTGCAGCGCTACGATGCCGAATCCACGGTCCTTGAGCACATCGGCGAGTATGCGTGTGCTCCCGATGAAGTTGAGAGATTTGCAGTTCCACGAACCGAGTTTCCAATCGCTACTCCCTTTTCGTCGCAGTGGTCTTCGCCGATGGTTCCGGTCTGTACCCTCTTGTTGATTATTCGTTGCGTGAGTTTTTTAAAGGCTGGCCTGCAGGGCCTGACACCAAACAACCCCCTAAATTTCCGGAGGACCATTCCTCCTTATTTCCGGTGGACCATGGTGCACAATTTCACTTAGAGTCCCTCGCTGGCATTCGGATGATGATCAGCCGCTCCTAACATGGAGAACAGACGCTGTTGTGAGCCGCTCCTTGCGTGTAGAACAGACGCTCAGTAAGATTTTCACCTCCGGAGAGGAGCAAACCCCCTTCTTTGGCAGCATACGACCATAGTTCCCACCGGGGTTGGTTACCCGATCTTCCCTAAGGTTGCTCGTATCCCGGCCAGCACCGCGGGGAGGTAGGGATAGGAGTTGCTGGGTAAGAGGCTAAGGACCGCGAGATGGGGTCTATTTTATTCCTTCAGGTACGCGAAGTACCAATGGTACGCTTTACCCAGCATTTGCCGTGCCAATGATAGGCTGATAGGCTGCTGTACCTATATTTGGCACTGTAGGCATAAAACACGCTGATAAATTTTCACTCAATATGGACATGAAAAAAGTTTTTGTTAGAAAAACTTTTTTTCCTTAAATATGTCACAGGGACATTATTCCCAGAAAAGTTAGATAATTAAAAGACCTATCTGCAGAAAAAATTTCATCGATTTCTGAGATGAGTTTTTTTTTTGTAATATCGATTTTAATTTCTAAAACTATTTTTTTTCAGTGTACAAATCGGTTTTTTATTTTTTGGATATTTTTCCAAAAAACTTCAGGGAATTTCACGACAGTCCGCAATACAACACTTTTTTGTAAGTCTTGTCATTTTAGAGTTACATCGATTTTTAAAAATAAATCATGAACAAAATTTAGGCCCTCATCAAATGTTACTCTTGACTATTTTTGAAAAACTAAGTATGCAGAGTGGCTTAGAAATACAATATCTTTATACCCACCAAGTTTCGTTCGATTCTGAGATGGTGCTGCCAACCGCTGGTCGAGTTGGCGCGAAATTCGTCGTATGTGTTGTTCTAGGAGAGGCTCATTTTGTATGAATGTAATATAAAACTGTGTAAATAATTTTAAGCGTGCAATAACTTGAAGGACGTTGTTATTGCCAACGGATTAGTAAACACTCATTTATGAAACATTATCTCGAATTATAAGCTAATCCGCGAATGCGTTTTTCAAGGCCTTTTTGACACATTTTATGCTAATAACTGTTTTTTTTCTGTGAACATGAACTAACAACTTTGTGCATCAATAATACGAATACATTGTGAGGAAGAAAAATATAGGTTCCATGGAAAAGAAGTTGACATCTCTTGGGTTTTTATAAGAACCTCAAAGCCGCGAACATTTATTTCAGTCACTGAACGTATTTGATTTTACTCGATATTTTATGAGTTGTTTAGAGTAGCTTATACTGAACAGGGGTCGCACACATATTACTTAAGCATTTTTACTGAGTTTTTCGACCCCACCATCCCCCATGTAAGATTTTTTTCATACAAACATTTTTTTATTTATATGGAGAAAATGACGGACTTCCCCTCCCCCAATAAGTGCTTACGTAATATGTGTACGGCCCCACAACGTTTACTAATGGTGTGAAAAATAGTTCATTCTTGTTCTGGTGTGCACGAAGCGACAGAACGGAGGCTGCTGATACGGACGAATATTTTTATTATGAAGCAATCACGGGGCGACCGCCATAATTTGATCAGTTTAAAAATACGAATGAATTGCGAATGCTACATAAAGGCATATACAGTATCTTGTGCAAGTACCATTGTGCAAAAAGATGGAGATTATTAAGTTTAAAACATATCATAAAAAAGACAGCCTAGGGCTGCAAGTCTCTCTAATACAGACAAATACGTTTAAAGCAATCAAATGCAGAATGGGTTAAATTAGTAGTTTGTATAACTTTCTTTATGAATTCATCTTTAAGTTGCATTATCAACCTGTTTAACGTTTAGTTTCATTATTTCCTGTAAACACTATTGCAAAATATGATAATATTGGAATAATTAGACATTGGTGGATAAATTTATCCCGACATTTTTGTCATTTTGACTGGACATTAACTTTTACAATCAATTGCAACTGCGTTGGTAGCGAATTGTTACCAACACAGTTGCAATTGTTGTTAACATTTGGGCTCTAACTCTCACATGTTTGAGTAATTTGGCCGAAACCTATTAGGCCGAAAGCCACTAGGCTGAAAGTTGTTTGAAAGTTATTAGGCCGAAAGGGTCGTTTGGCCGAAAGGGTTGTTTGACCGAAAGGGTCGTTTGACCGAAAGGGTCTTCAAAGCCATTTGGCCGAATGCCACTAGGCCGAACAGACCATTAGGCCGAAACCCACATAGCCGAAAGTTATTTGGCCTAGAAAGTCGTTTGGCCGAAAAAGTTATTAAGCCGAAAGTCACTTGGCCGAATGTGTATTTTGGCCGGAAGGGTCATTTGGCCGAAAGGGTCGTTTGGTCGAAAGGATCATTTGGTCGAACGGGTCATTTGGCCGAAAGGGTCGTTTGGCCGAAAAGGTCGTTTGGCCAAAAGGGTCATTTGGCCGAAAAGGTCATTTGGTCGAAAAGGTTATTTGGCCGAATAGTTCATTTGACAAGTGAGAAATTCTCATTTTTCATTTTTCTCTTCTCACTGAAAAAAGTTAGAATCGCGAAATGAGTAGTGAGACGTCTCACTACCCACTTCGCTCAAGTGAGACTGTAAAAAGTGAGTAGTGCGAAGAAGGTAGTGAGACATCACACTACTCATTTCGCGCTTCTCACTTTTTACGGTGAGAAGAGAAAAATGAAGGGTGAGAAGTGAAACGTCTCTCTTCTCATTCCTAATTTCCCACTTCTCAAATGAACTATTCAACCAAATGTCCTATTCGACCAAATGACCCACGGTGTAAAAAAATGGATTATTATTGATGTTTCATGTACCTCTGATTTTTTTCACAGAAAGTTAGGCAAGGTCGTCAGAAATGAGGTACGGGGTGTTTTAAAATATTTCATCGGCGATTTTTTGAAAAAAGTGATTTTTATTGCTTTCTTCTCTAATATACGGTACAAAGAGTCAATTTATAACCCAATATATACCCCTCAAAATTGATAATATACACATTTTTAGCCTTTTTGCCTCTCTCGTATCTATATAGATAATCTATCTTGACATGGGAATAAAATTTTCAAAAACATTTTTAAAGTTGAAGCGTTCCTAACGTATTTTTAGTGTTATTTTTTATGTTTTGAAATCTTTGCAAAAACAATAATCTATCTCTGGCATCTATATTGTTCTCTGATAAATATTGTTTTTGCAAATCTGTCTTCTGACATTTTTACTAGCTGACCTGCCCACTGAAGTGCGCCGTATTTTATGAGATTCAGAATGTTTTCTCGTTTGATGATGGATTTTGCTTGTAATTCATGCGTATGAGCCACATGTCTTTTTTTTTGGCCTCTCACCGAGTATTGTACGCAGCATCTTCCGCTAGAGAAATCTGAAAGCAGTACTGGAATTTCTCATTTTCAATGAGAGATGTCACGCGATTTTTACATATCTGCCCCTTTCAATATCTATAGAAACGCGAAGGATGAATGGCATGCTACAAAAAATTCAACAAATACTTGTCCCGTGACAGGGCATGAAAGTGTGCAATATCTGCTTCATGTTTGTGTTTATTACCACTTTCAACTTGGTGAATTAAAGGAATATGAATAAATTATCGACTAGTCACTATTATTCGCATATATCTATTGAAATTATTTAGAAATTTTAATTTTAAAATAAAGCACAACATCCTTTCATGGCAGCCTTTCATGCGAAATTGATCAAAGAACCCACGATTCTTTCATTTGGTCGCCTGAAATAGAAAAAGGCGCTTTGCTCTCTGTCTTATGACGATCACGACATATTACAGTACTGTCTGAAAGTATCCTATGCTGCTTTTAACGTTTCATGTCCGTAATTGTCCACCCGAAGAATTGAGGAATTATAAAAAGCGAATTTCGTTTCCATCTGAGTTCTTTTTCTTCACCTATATTGTACGAGACCTAACTTAGACCTAAAACTGGTTAGGTACGCCAGAGGTAACCCTATTTAAAGTAGACAATCTTCATAGAAAACGTATTTGCCAGTGTTTACAGCATTGTTAGTGTTTGTCAGTATTTGTCAGCATTTCAAAGGTAAATTTTGTTTATACATCTTCAAACATATCCCCTTTACTTAGCACAAACAACACTAAGCTTATCTCTGTCTCTGCATGGAATTATGTACTTCATCTTGGCAGAGCTTATGCATATGCTCCTAGGTTTTGCAGATGAATTTAAGCTCCTTAGGAAACAATCGCAGAGTAGTGGTGGAGACTTTTGTATTACTGAAGATTGAGATGGTGAGAAAGGACATATTCATTCACACTACCAGTATGAAGGAACATTGTTACATTTAGAAACAGAAATAAGAGGATGTACAGGAGATAATTGGAGGTGTTGAAGAAATAGTTCACATTGGGATGCTTGTGAAATGGGATAATGATCCCTAGTAACATCGTTGTACTTATGTATAATGGTTTAATAGCACACCTGACGAGTAAATCGCTATCTTCAAAAACATTATAAAATCATAATTATTACTTGGGTGCAAAAGCGGTTTTTACAGCTTACCAGATTACTGCTCATAAAAGTATGAATGACCCACACAAATATGGAATCAATCAAATGTGAGACACTTGTACTTGTAGCAACAATATAACTTCCGTAACATGCAACCGGAAATGGAATTTGCTGTGTATAACTCCATCCAATAGCCTATTTCGGCGTAGACATGAAGCGTAGTAATTATAAGAAGCAGGCCAGTAAGGTTTTGGGATTTTTAAGCATAATGTGCTGCGAACAATATTCGGTGCACTTTCATGACTGTTTGTCTATATTACGCTAGAAGGTGCTATAAAGATTTTCAACAGGTCCAGTAAATTCATTTGTTTCGTGGATGATATGGACGTTGTAGGCCGAACATTTTAAAAGGTGGCAGAAATATACACCCGCCAGTAACGTGAAGCAACATAAGTTGGACTAGTGGCGAATGTTTCGGAGACGAAGTACTTGCTAGTGGCCGAAACCGAGCAGGACATGGCCCGCCTGGGAAGCAGTGTTACGATTGACGGGGTTGCCTTCGTGATGGTCGAGGTATTCGTTTACCTTGGATCATTGCTAACGGCTGTTCATAATGTTATTTATGAAATACGAAGGGGTATCATCTGTGGAAGTCGGGGCAACTAAAAGCTCCAGAAGAAACTTCGATCAAAATAGATTCGAACCCGCACCAAATGTAGCATGTACAGAACGCTCATAAGACCGGTATTCTTCTATGGAGATGAAACATGGATCATGCTCGAAGGGGACTTGCAAGCACTCGGGATATTCGAGAGAAGCGTGCTTAGGATCATCTTTAGCTATATGCAAGAAGACGGTGTGTGGCGGCGAAGGATGAACCACGAGCTCCGCCAGCTCTATGGCGAACCCAGCATCTAGAAAGTAGCTAAAGCCGGAAGAATACTATGGGCAGGGCATGTCGCAAGAATGCCGGACAGCAACCTTGCACAGATGAGGTGTTCGATTCCAACCCAGCAGATTCAAGAAGGTGTGGAGCGCGCGAACGAGGTGGGCGGACCAGGTACAAAACGACTTGGCAAGCGTGGAGAGCAACTGAGGATGGAGAAATGCGGCCTCGAACCGTGTATTGTGGCGTTAAATTGTTGTTTCAGTGTTATCTGTTTAGGTGTAAGCAAAAGGGGCCGTCCAGAAACCACGTGGTCATATATGGGGGGGGGGGGGTTTGGAAAATGACCACGATAAGCCACATGGGGGAGGGGGGGTGTTGCTCTAGAACCACGTGGTTTTTTTTTACACGAAAAACTTTTGGTGAATAACAATAGCGGTGTAAAAAATACAAATCATTAAAATTTAATGATTTAATCATTAAACGCAAAGCGCATCTTAGTGTCTTTTCAACTCAGCGTTAAAAAGACGTAGGTGTGCATCGAGAAAAACCGGTAACGCAGCGTCGGTCGCAACGCCGATGCATATCTGCGTTATTTGACCATCTTAGCGTTAGATCCTATTTCCATAAAAAAATAAACGAAAAACTCAAAGGTGCAGCCCAATCGGGTTGTACGCAAAGGTGACGTAGAACTACGTGCCAGTTTTCGTGATTATCTGCTGAGATTGAGTGAGCATTACGAACCCTGGTGATGTATATAATTTTTAGACCAAAATTTGAAAAGGATGATAAAAATAAATTTTTCAAATAATCGATGATGAACAATACTCTCAAGCGATCACATATCCAAATTATCAATTGATAAAAACGCTAGAGAGTAAAAGTCGTTCGATAATTGTATCTCGATTCGAAGCATTGCATTGGTAAATGCTACTTTTGAATTTATTTTCCTAATGCTAAAAGATCACTAAGTTGAAAAGCAGGCCAAATTGCAGTTGGAATGTAGTGCCATGTAAGAAGAAGCTTGCGATGCACTTACGAGATTGACTGATTCACCAAAACCGATTGCTAAACTGTTAGCAAGTGTTCATTATTAGATAATCATACATAAATATTGTAACACACTGGAGTCAGCTTTTACGCGGAGGATATGGGCCGCGTAAACTAAAACAATGTAATAAACCGCATAAATTCCAAAATATGTCTAAATGAACCGCGTTTATCCCGAAATTCTAGTGAAAAAAATGCGTAAAAAGCGATTCGTGTAAAAATAAACCGCGTAAAAAACGACTTCAGTGTACATCGGGAATAAAGCGTTGACTCTTCCTTGATCGAATGGTCCAAGAAAATTGAAAATCTATCGAGAAACGGCTGAGATATTAATGAACAAAGTCTATCATATTTTCGTGACGTTTTTCGATTTTTTGCAATCGTAAAGTGTACCCCAATATAGAAAAGACAGACGTAGTTCTACGTCAAAAACAGGTTGCGATTCAGTCTCAATTTCCATAAAAAAAAAATCGCCGCGGATGGTTTTTGGCATCACGCCGTCGACCCTTTTGCATCAGCGGACTGCAGCTACAATTTTGAAAAATGTTCAAGCTTTTACAATAATCCAAAAAAAAAATCTTAAGAAAAAAACTTCAAAAGAATTTCTTGTGGATATTCAGGAAAAATCCAGTAAAGAAATTTCCTGTAAAAACTTTGACATTACTTCATACAATCCTGATAAAGTGCTGGCATTCAGAATGAACAATTCTCTCTGAAAAATTTTGTTTCGAAATTTTGCTACAAATTAATAATGAAAAAAAAATCAAAACATCTCCAGTGTAAGTTCCGAAAAATTTTCCCTAAAACTCCGATAAGAATTCCATGTGAATTCTATCTGAAAATTCAAAACAGTCCCGTGGGAAATACATATAGTTTTTGGTGGAAAAACATGTTCGTATTTTAATATTTTTGACGTAGGACTTACGTCTTTCTTTACTATACTGGGTGTCATTTAGATTTTTGGAAATCAAGAGCGTTACGCTGGAAGGGAAGATTTTGAACGCTACTAGCGCCTTTACCTTTCGATGGATTTTAAGATTTATATATCAATCGTCTCGGACACTCTCCAGCATTTTGCCTATTTCATTGAAACTTAAGATTATTAACGATGAGCTATTGAAAATTTCAATTCTTGTCAAAGTCAGTAAAAATTTCATATGTAACCAATCCCGTGCATTCCTAACATGGATATCAGAATGCGGTATGTCATGGGCCTTCGGGTCTACTGGGAGATTTTCTTTGTGTATAAAAGAAGCAGTGCCTACCGTGTGCGAGTCATAACAATTTGTGACAGCAGCGCGTACTGACGTGCTTTTTGCTCGCGCATTTTTCGTTTCGTTCGTTCGTTCGCTGTTTACCTACACAGCGACAGCATGCAGTCACCAGCAGTAGAACTGGCGGCTCTGTCCCAGTGTGGGGATGTAATGCCAATAAGAAGAAGAAGAAGAAGAAGAAGTTGAAAAGTAGACCAACTTCCAGTTGGAATGTGAAGCCATAGAAGAAGAAGAAGACTTCTACATTTTTCAAGAAAAATTCTTCTGAATTTCCAAGAGATATTAAACAGCCAATGCCACATGAAACACTTTGATATTTCCGTTGATTTTTTGTTTTTGGATATTTTTTTTTCAAATTTTCTTATTTTTTTTTTCAAAAAAAAAATAATTTTCCGGTATACTTTTTTATGCTCTTTGTGAATTCTATCACATTTTTTAAATTTTCCAAATATTTTTTTTTTCGAGGCATTATTTGAAATTTCTGCAGAAGAGTCAATGGATTATCTACAAGAGAATCTTTGGCTTTTCAAAAAAATAAATCTTGCCCAGGATTTAAAATTTTTTTTTAGAGATTCTATAGAAAAAAAGTAAGCTGGAATTTTTTTCCTAATTTATACTGGAAATTCTTCGGAATTTGATGTTTATTGGAATTTTCATCTTAAATGTGTATTTCGGATCCTTCTACGGATTCTTCTAGTTCTTTAAAATTTCTATCGACATTTTTCGGAACTCTTCCACTAAATTTCAGAAAAAATGTTGTTGAAATTCTAAAGATTTTTCCGTGGAGACTCCGAAGAGTTTCTCGTTAATATTCCGAAGGGTTTCCCTTGCAACTTCAGAATAATTATTATTGAAAATTCAGAAGATATTGGAATTTAAAATTAATTCAAGCAATAAATTTAGGCAATAATTTAGGCTTAAGAAGCCTAGTTTTTTATGATATTGAACAATTGGGATAACTGAACGAAATATTTAATAATGCACCTAAATTTTCTAAATGCACAAAATTCTAGTAGTGAAAAAAAACACTCTAATTCCTAAAACAATCTAGGTTAAAAAGTAGTGTTATAATAACGATTGCAATTGAATTCCAAAACAAATTTCAACCCTTTTAGGACGGATGGGTCATATATGCCCAGATTGTCTGAAATCACAAAAAAAAGCTAAGCCATCATTTTCTTCAGCAAAATTGTTCATCTAGATATTGGTTTTACAAAAAAAATATGGGAGCTCAAATTTGACTGACCCTCAGATATTTGAAACCTTGGGAAGATTTCGATTCTAAGAGCATTCAAATGAAATTGAAATGTTTGAATCATTCTGAGCACTGAGATAAGATGGGTCATCCTGAACGTTAAGCCAGTGATTAATATTCAGGCATACGAGATGCTCAAGGTACTCCAAAATGTTCTCAAGTTCAGCCCACGATATCTACCAGATCAATCAAGACATTTGCAATGTCCTCATCATCGGTATATACCCAAACCCAATATCTGTATCAGAAAAATCTTTAAATGTGTCAACTCCGCCCGGAGGTAAAGTGTGCACTCAAAATTGTGGGAAAGATTCACAAGATTTAAGCTGAGCTTGGACTTAGTTATATAAAAGCATAAAAGAGTCCACCAAAAGTAATCGAAACAAAATCGAACTTGATTCAAATCCTTTTTTTGTAAGTTAATTGCTGATCATGTTTGCAAAATTCCCAACAACAGATAATATTTCCCGAGAAAACAGATTACTGTTTAACTTGTTTACCATGCTATTTTTTTTTCCCGAAATTGCATTTTCATGTAGCGTTAGTTCGGGCAAATGATGTTAAAAATCTCTCCAATGCGAACTGAAAAAGAAAGGCTATCCGAAAAAGCATACGAGAAGCTTTATCAAATTCAGACGTTCTGTGGATTTAGAAATATATGTCCTTGAAAACACGTGGTGGTGTGCAAAACGGCCATGATGAGTAATTTCTTTGAACTGAGAATTTTTTCACGTGCGTCAGCACTTTAGTACACATAATTTTCGTATTAAGCCTTCCCAACCCAACCCAGCATTTCTTTCTCATATTTTAACCATTTTCGACTATCCCTTAGCCCGCTGTCCCATACGTCTGTGTGTGGGCAGAGGAAGCGGCCCCAAATTTTGCATGCATAACTTTGATTCTCACCTTGAAAACACGCACAGAACTCTCGCTCGGGGTCCCTCGCTGCGTCGACTGCGACTGACGGTTTCGAATTCGGCTTGGCCTGGCTTGGCGCGATGCTAATTTATGCCGTTCGGATTCGTTTCACTCTCCTGAATCGCTCGGCCAGAGAACTGGATTTGAACTCTGGTCACACTACGCTTTTACGAGTCACCGGATCGCACTCTTAGGAATTTTTATCCCTTTTCAGGAGCACCACACTTTCGGTTCGCTTTTGGTTCTATCTTTCCGGCGCTGGATCAAGCTCACACACGGACTGGACACTTAAACAAGACACACAACCACTTCACATACAGAGACAAAGAAAACGACACTGAAAAGGAGAATTCAAATGATCAGAACAGAAGAAATTCCACCCGGAGATAATCCTTGCGCGCACGTAAAATCACTTAGAAATCCGAGAAAATAGTCAAATTTTCGCGCTTTTTCAGCAGATTCATCCGTCGTTGCCGTGCCGCGAGGGGGAAAAGTTCGAACGATATATTCGCTAATTTTTATTTTTAGACCCGCGCTGAAAATCACCAAACCTCTGCACGCTCGCTACTTAGTTCAGTCGACGATGGGCTTGTTGTTCTTATTTTCGCCGTCGTCCCACTGTTTTTCGAACGTGACGTAACGCACAATCTATCTCCGATTGTCCCCACCCGCTCGATTCACGCACAATTTTCCCCCCTCAGCCACGGCACCGGCAGCACCAAAAGTCCCACGGAGTTCGATCTTCTTTGGCTTTCCCAAAACGGCAGTTCACTCACAATCTCGGCACAATCTCGGAAGGTATCGACCAGCTAGTTTGACTGTCAAACTTCGAATGCCGTGCGGCGCGCAACTCGGCCAGGTCTGATGTCCGGTCTTCGGGAAAATTTCCCCGACACGGGGCGGAAATTTTCCCGAACCTGCGCGAAAATCGTCACGATCGGGAGCAGTGAAAGAGTTTTCACCAATACCACTGGCGGACATTGTTGGTCGGTGATTAGTCACGTCGTGACACCACACGGACGGGCGCTGGCTACAGCAGCACCCAGTTGGGAGTGCGGTAGGTGATTTTGAATGAAGGTTGGCGCGAAGTTTTGGGCATTTGGATGGTGGTTGTGGATGTATTTTTAGTTTTATTATGGACGAGACAGTGGACCGACGTAGCTTCAAAGTACTAATAAAAACTAATTGAAATTTGTCATTTGATTTAAAAATATTTCATTTTGGTAGAAATTTGTATTACTTTATGTATTTGTATCTTTATTCAATTATTACATTAATTATTTTTATATTGATAAAAAACAGAACTCATGAAAACGATGTAGCTCCAGAAACTGATCAATTTGCTTATAAAAAATGTCAATTTTATTGCGATTTAAAATTGTTTATTGCGTTGCGTTTAAAATCGAATCAAGTACACGACAGATTCATCTTCAAATCTGTAGCTGAGGTCAAAATACCCAAACCAGATGTCATATACATTCAAAGTGAGTGATAGAAAAAAGAATAGTACAGACTTTTCATCCAAACTTGTGCAATCGAATCTATGACACTACTGAGTGAAATTATGTCAAGCATATTTCTATTGTCAACTTTTGCGAATTAATCTGATAATTCACACTTTTTCTTAAGTAGATGTCGTCTGTCCACTCGAGCGGTAATTGCAACAATGTATGATTTTGACACCCTGGATATCGCTCCACTTTGCGAACACAAACATGTAGTTAAAGAGAAGTTTAAAACCACTAAGCTTAATCGTACTATGATTGGTCATCAAACATTGTATCAATCAAAAAGTCATTGGGGTCGACACGACTTTGTCTTTAAGCATTCTGTTGGCAATTAGTGCGGATGGAGCTTCTCTTGTCGCCGACTGCAAAGTAGGGTTGCACGTCAGAAGGAAAGTGCGTAGATTCTACATCCAAAACAGATATCCTCCAGAACTATTCATTCGTTCTACTTCTCTTATTGCCAATAAGGCGTAGAGCTCTGATCTTTTATACTAAATTCCCGTGAAAAACTCTGACAATTTTATGAAAAAGTGGTAATTAATTGACTTGCAAATTAACCAGAAAGTTATCAACTCGTAAATGCCCAGGACGAACTTTTAATTTTGAAAACCATGTACCTCGAAGGTTTAGAATTTTCACTAGAATCAAGGGGACTATTTATACTTTCATGTACAGACAAACCCTCCCCCTCGCACCTTCCCCCTTTTTATGGTTCTGAAAGCTAGATGGCACAAAAGTGCATTTTTAGGCTAGTTAGCTAGTTTAGAACTAGTTATATTTGACGATTCAATGACTCGTTTATCAGCCCGTATGAAGAGCGCTCTTCAATATGATTCGATTGTATGAGATGTGTGTAAATAATGTTACAAGAACTATCCTAAGGCATCTGATACCTCTGGAAAATTGTGGTGAAGTTGCTTTAAATAAATGAAAATTTTATTTGAACCAATAGTAATCCAACATGTCCATATAAGCACTTGTAAATGCTTCACTATTCAAATAAGTCCAATGCAGATGTTCTAGGGTCTCCAAATTGGCAGGGAGTTGAATTCAATTGATCTACCAGGTCAACTACGCCTGACATCACACCGATAGCAACCCAGCTTGTCTATATAAGTCCTTAGAGCCCTTATCAATGCTTCATCATTCAAATAAGTTCAATGCAGATGTTCTAGAGTCTCCAAATTGCCCAGTAGTAGAGAACAATTGATCTACCAGGTCAAGCATTGGCATCAAACCAATAGCAACCCAGCAAGTCCCTAAATTCCTGCCCGCTGACACGCTGGGTTGCTATCAGTTTGATACCAGGTCCAGTTGACCTGGTAGACCGATTGAACTCAACTCTCGAACAACGTAGAGACCCTAGAACATCTACGTTGGATTTATTTGAATGAAAAAGCATTCACAAGGGCTCTAAGGACTAATATGGACACGTTGGGTTACTATCGGTTTGATGCCCGGCGTAGTTGACCTGGTAGATAAATTGAACTCAACTACCGGACAATTTGGAACATCTACGTTGGACTTGGTTGAGTGGTTAAGCTCTTGCAAGGGCGCTGGGTTGCTATTAGTTTGATCTGGTAGAGGCAATGTGGAGACCCTAGAACATCTGCGTTTGACTTATTTTAATGGTGAAGCATTCACGAGGGCTGTAAGGACTTATATGGACACGCTGGGTTGCTATCGGTTTGATACCACGCGCAAAAGTTTTGACGTTTTTGAAGAAATTTTCTACATCGCAACTTCTATATTTGGTGTTTGTTGCTATTAGAGTGACCCTTTTGTGACAAATTTTGTTAAATGTGTTTTTGAACCTTTCGAGCTACGGAGTTGTACTATTTTAAAAAGTTGTAGAGAATTCAATTCTGAACATTTTTGGTTCTAAATACTAATTTTATCTCATATAAGTATTGTTTTCTAACAAAATTACTGAATTTTAATTGGGTGGGGCCGAGAAAATCAGTTATTGGCTTCTACTTTTTTCAATTCAAATTATTTTCAAAAACTGTCTTAGTATCGCTTCACAGCATCGCCACGCCGCCGCCGTGAAAAATAATTTGGCGCGCCGCCGTATGAAATTTGACCACGCCGCCGGATACTTTTTACCACGACGATGGCATTTTTACTGTAAAGTATAGATTTATCTAGCTCCTGTCGAAAATACATATTTTCAGCCAAGTTCATATAACAATTACCTTCGTTACAATTATGCAGCATTTATTCTCATTTGCAATAAAGTCTAGACCCAGCATAATAGAAAGTTGATGAAGGACTTATTTAATTAAAAATAGACTATTTCAAAAGATATTTTAGTTACCAGATAAAGAATGTCGCTTCGGTTCCTTTTTTTCTGCTGTCCGAAACATGTGTGGTACCTAACTGTCAAATCTTATGTATTTTTCCTTCATTGACATTCAAATCCCCTTTCCTCGCCAGCAAAAGATCTTCCGGACAGCGACGACAGCGACAATATTCATCTTGTAACTAAAATATCTTTTGCTATTTCAGCAGAAAAAGTAGCTTATTCAGCCTGAATTGTTTGTTGGGGAACCACTAGATCCCCAATCAACGTATACTCGGTCAAGCAAAACAACATTTGTTCAAACAAAATGCACATAACATTTAATTATTCAGAAAATAAGGAAATTGTTCTCTAGAAAATAGAGAAATTGCTCCTAGAACTTCTTCGGCAGTACGTACTAGAATATTTCAGTCTGAAAATATTTCGGAACTTCATGAAAAATTTTTTTGGATTTTTTTTAAATTCTGTGAGTGACTATTCAGGAAGTTACAGAACTTTTCGGGGATTTCTTGAGCAAACATCCAAAAGCAATAATATAGGAACTTTCTGAGTAATTCCTGGAGGAACTTTTTGAAGGAATTACCGAAAAAAATCCTGGAGGAACTTCCGAACGAATTCCTAGAGGATTTTCCAGAAGAACTTCTGAAGAAATTCCTTGAGAAACTTCCGGAGGAACTCTTGGAGAAATCTCCAAAAGAACTCCTGGACGAACCTCCGAAGGAACGCCAGGATGAACTCCTAGAGAAACTTTCGGAAGAATTTCTGAAGGAACTCCTGGAGGAACTTCCGGAGGAACTCTTGGAGGAACCTCTAAAAGAACACCTGGACGAACCTCCGAAAAAAAAACCCTGGATGAACTCCTGGAGGAACTTACGGAGGAACTCGTGGAGGAACGTCCGGAGGAACTCCTGACTTTCCGGAGTAATTCCTGGATGAGCTTCTGGAGGGATTCCTGGAGAAACATCCAGAGCAATTCCTGGAGGAACTTCCGGAGCAATTCCTGGAGGAACTACCGGAAGAGTTCCCGGATGAATTTCTGGAGGCTCTCCCGGAGGAATTTCTGGAGAAATTCCTGGAGCAACTTCCAGAGAAATTCCTGGAGCACCTGCAGGAGGAATTCCTAGATGAACTTCCGGAGGAATTCCAGGAGGCACTTTCGGAGCAATTCTTGGAGCAGCTTTCAGAGCGCTTCCTGGTGGAATTAACGAAGGAATTTGTGGAAGAATTTCGGAAAATTTCTATTGGTTGAAAAAAACTCACGCCGAACCACGCCGCCGCCGATTACCAAGGATGTGACGTCACCGCCGCTGGCTGAAAATGATCTACAGCGCCGTCGCCGAAAAATTTTAAATCATCGCACAGGTCTATTTGGAACTACTAGACCAATTTTCAATGTGTTCTTACGAAACGAATACTTCAGAGCGCTAATTTTGTGGATAAATATGAAAGCTTAAAAATCAATTTGATTTTATATGGCTTATTCGCAGAACAATTTGATTTCCGCAATGCATAAGCGGGTGTCTTCAAAATTTGCTAGCCTAAATTTCTTTGATAAAAAAAAATGTTTTAATTTTATTTGACCCGTATAATGAAAAATTAAAGACCTTGGACATGTCCAAAGATACTTTTTCTAAATAAAAAGTCACCTTTTCTCCATACAACCATGCGTCTTCATGAACATTAGAAATCGCTCCAAGTAGTTCAAAAGTTAGCACTAAAGGCTCCCCCAGACCTACGCGGTTTCATCGCAGCGACTAGTCATTACGATTCTATCGCTTGGTCGCACCAGGCAATGTTCCATCTACGCTTCCATACGAACAACGACTGAATCGCAGTTTCCAAGCGTCCCGTGTGTTTGGGGTAAGGTGGTCGGTATTGGCCATTTTTGACAAATACCGGTGTTCGGTATTTGGTGGAGTCAAAATTGGTAATACCGGTATTTAAGAAATTCAGGAATAAACAATATTTATGAGAGACAAACCAGTCTAGGACTGAAGGTCTCTCAAATAGACACAAAAAAAAATTGTTGGCAAACTTGAAATATTAAAATTATTGCTGGGCAAAGTGAAACTTAACCTTCCGGGACTCGCATGGTCCTGGATCACTCATGCAGTCCCGCCGGTCTTGTGAATGACAAGCGAGCTTTTCATCAAAAGAGCAGTAGTTTTTGCAACGGTGCGAGTCCCGGAAGGTTAAGTAAACATAATATAACTTTCATCTCCTTATCCGCATCAGACTTTATTGACAATGTTGCCAGCTGCTGAGAATGCCCTCTCTGGTTTAACCGAAATTGGACGAATGGCATCGGAAATCAGTTTCAAGTACACGGTTAGAAAAAAGTTCCTAATATTAGGTACTTTTTTCTCTTGCACCTGCCTCCCTTTTTCTTTTGCCATAAAATGAAAAGAAAAACTACTCAACAAGGGCAGTAAAGTGTGGGAACCCAACGTTAAGTATTCTCATGTTTACTAAAGATAAGTGAAATTTTCTTAAATTTTGGTTCATTTCTATTTAAAATTAAATATCGTCGTCGGGGGTGACAATGGGTCAAATGGGGGTGAGAATGGGTCACTGTTTCAACTACTTTGAATGCCTTTAGAATGGATTGAATGTATCTGAGGGCAAGAAGACTAAAATATAAAAGTCCTTTTTGAACGGTTTTGCTCTACGACCTCCAGGCTCCCGGTGAGAGCGGTGACCCATTGTCACCCCCGATGGCGGTATATTTTACTTAATATTAATTTTTGTTTTACTTAATTTTGGGTTCCCTCACTAGACCTCCGATTTGAATGAAAACAACTTAGTAGAAGAATTATTTACGGATTGCTTGCAAGGATTGTGGCGTCAATATAGTTGCCATCGGCAACGCAAGTTGTTCTTTAACCGATAAACTAGAAAAATCATCCTTAGAGCCATCTTCTTCGTACCGATCGTCTGGTGAGGTTATTGTTTTAGGTTAGACCCTTCAAGATCTTATCCGCTTGCTTAACCAAAGTAGTTCTGGATGTCTTGAAGAAAATTCCAGAATCGGTTCTGATCAACTGCTTTACGGCAGGATTATTTAAAAAGCAAAAAGATCGGCGTATTCTGATCGTCTCTCTTGGATTAATTCTTTGAGAGCATCGAATCACATTCCCTATTTATATGAAGCAGATATGCGATTAAAGGCAGTTTAGGTGAGCTGAACCTTAACCAGCATAGTCTGAACGTACGATTCACACATGAAAGTAAGGCCGATACAAATATTTAAAAACAATTATGTCATCCCCCCCTCGGTTTTTTGCCCAAAAAAAAATATTTTGAAGGGGCAAAAAAAAAATCGGGCAATTTTGATGATTCTTTAACAAATCCGAGGAGTTTTATTGATTTTTTCCATTTAATTATTTATTTTGTATTGTCCCCCCCCCCTTGACCTTTCGGAGACCAGTAGGACATAATTTAAATTAAATATTTGTAACGGCCTAATTACTAAAAAAAACCATAACTTCTGCATTTCTCAACCGATTGTGACAATCAACCACTCAAAATAATCGTTCAGATCGCTAGTTTCTGTAAATGGGATGATATACTGGATTGGCCACTTGGCCACTTCCGGAGATATTCCGGGGTGTACTGGGGTAGTTTTTTTTTGGCACCCATGGGAGAACTTGCTTACGACTTCTATAAGTCATCGTGCGACATTTTAAACTCCATGATTTTGCAAAATAAGATCAATTGAAACCAACTTAATAGTTGGACGTATCCGGGAATGTTCCGGAAACCTGGTCCGCCGGTTAAAATGTCCATTTTCTATCAGTGATACACCCTAGCTTGCGACATCTCACACTTCATGATTTTTCAAAACAAGATCAATGGAGCTCATTTTGAGGATTTCTGGACCAGTTGTACAAGTTACGGAATCTGCAGAATGTTGCCACGGGGAAAATGGCCATTTTTGGTCATCTATGAGGCCTCGCTTGCGACATCTCACACTTCATGATTTTGCAAAACACGATCAGTGGAGCTCATTTGTAAGGTTTCTGGACAATTTAGACATGTTCCGGAATCTTATTTTTAACAGTGAGAAGTGAGAAGTAGGACGTCTCACTTCTCACTCCTCATTACTCACTTATCGCTGTTAAAAGTGAGAAGCGCGAAGTGAGTAGTGAGACGTCTCACTACTTATTCAACGCTTCTCATTTTTAACAGTGAGAAGTGAGAAATGAGGAATGAGAATTGAAGCATCTCTTTTCTCACTCCTAATTTCTCACTTTTCAAATGACCTATTCGGCCAAATGTATTATTCGGCCAAATGACCCTTTCAGCATAATGACCCTTTCGGCCAAATAACCCTTTCGGCCAAACGGCCCTTCCCTATTCGGCCAAATGACTCTTCGGTTGGTTTTCGGTCTAATGGTTTGTTCAACCTGGCATTAGGCCAAATGGCTTTCGGCCAGATGGTTTTCGGCTAAATGGTTTGTTCAACCTAGTGGCATTAGACCAAATGGCCGAATGGGTTACGGCCAAACGACCCATCCCAACGGTTCTGATGAATTTTTAGACAAAAACTAATATGTTCATCAAACAAAAGTGTACAAAAATGGACAAATGATATATCATGGATTTGATGGACCTGAATGAAGTTACAGAATACGATTGAAGGTTTCACTAATATTTGCTACTAACTGCAGTAGGAAGCTCAGAAAAATAACATTTTTATATGGAAATAAAGCTCGAAAACTACAAAAATGAATTCAACAAATTTTGTTATAAAAGAGGCACCCTAATGACTACTCATATCAAGAATAGATCTCTTTTTGGAAAAAAAAAATCTTCCGAAGACGTCGAAACTCTAGCGCTGATGGTTTTCGAATTATCGAATTGTGTCGTCAAATCCCTCGTGTTTAATCGAATGAGTGTTTAGTGGAAATTCGGAAAAAATTGCCTATGGAAGTTCGAACAATTTTCCCATTTAAATTCGATTTTTCGAAAATTCGAATGGGAAGGAATGGGAAGTGGAAAAATTCAAATGAATTCCAAAAAAAATCTAAAAAAAATCTGTGTTCTGTTCCACGATTGGTTTTCTTTGACACTGTTGTAGTGATCAAGAAGTTCAGGAACACCGTCAAAATATTGCTTGCAGGATCTGGACAGAAAAAAAAGCCACCGAACGCCACGCAAACAAGTCCATGACATGTTTTGTTATTTTGTTCATAGCTTCTGTCCGGGTTAGGGTGACAGTTTTATTTTTGAAGTAGAAATTATAAGTGGGATCAGTAATCTCAATAATTAACATCTTTAAAAAAATGGAGAATGCTACATATTTTAGACCAAGATTTTTTTTTTATGTACAGGTTATCCGACTTCGTCAGTAGATGGGAATAACCAGCGCGGGGGGGAAACATACATTTTCAGTGCAAAACGTAAACAAACGAGCATAAATTCCATACAAAAATCCAAGATGGCTGAGTTGGGGATACTGACAAGTCGGATAACCTGTACATAAAAAAATCTTGTTCTAGACACCCCCTATTTATTTTGTTCAAAGCCATATTTTCAACTTACGCTGGTCAATTTAGCCGATTGACCAATTGAGCCACGTTGCAAATCGTTGGTAGGTCAAATAAAGCTATGTCCATTTAGAATCCGGAACAATAAAATCATCTGTATGTATCTCGGTAACGGATTGACGTACAAATAAGGTTAATACATCAAAACAAAGGTAATTTACTGTACTTTAAGGAAAAAAATATGATACAAATAATTTCTTTTTGTTTCTAGTGAAAATTCGCACCTTCTTCTTTATTCCTCTCATCAAAAATTGCACACCTCCGAAGTCAACTTCCTTGGCACATTTGTTCCACATTTTGGTCATCTGAGTCGCGTCCCGAGCTGTTTTTCCACTTTTCTTAAGCTTCCGCTTCATTACTACCCAAAATGTCTCGATGGGCTTGAGCTGCGGGCAGTTGCTTGGATTTATTTGTGGGCAGTTGCGTGGATATATTTTATCGATGAAATCTTCGATATTATCGCGGTACCACTGGATGACTTCCCGGCTGTAGTGGCAACTCGCCAAATCTGGCCAAAACTTCATGGGACCTTTATGGGCTTTTTGGAAGGTAGACCGCGGTTTTTGAGACATTCCTCCTTGTACAGCTTCGAGTCCATCGTCTTATTCGTCACAAACACTTAGCTCTTTGCTCCACAGCTGCATATTCCTTGCCAAAACCATCTGTGTTCTTTTGCAAGTTTGTCCAAAATGCAAACTTAAACTTCGCAGGAACTACTCCTCGTGCCGTCGCCACGTAAATTTTTTGGCTAGGAAGCTGTCTGAAATCCATTTTGACGCAGGTTCCATCATCGATGAGCAGGATTATCAACGTGGGTGTGCAGATTTTTTTTTCTCCTATCGGCTTCCATCTGGAATAATTTTTGACTCGCTACACGAAACATCGTGAAATTTATACCACAGCAAGTGGGCGCCTAGGTAGACAAACCGCTGGTCACTTTCCGTGCCGCTGCAATACAATAAATCATTCCGGATTCTAAATGGACATGACTTTAGGAAAGGAAAATTTGGGCAAAGGTTCTGGTATTAACATTACCGTTAAGCGATTCGCATAAATTCGAAATTGTTTAAAAGCCTTGACTGTTGTATGAGAGTAGCATCTCCACTGGAATCCGTTAAAACAGTGGCACTTTCGAACAGTCGAGATCTGTCCTGACACCATTTGAAAAAGGTGCCGAGAACTCTACGACGTCTCATAGGTTCCACAGTAGTTTTTGCAACTGTTAGTGTGGAAAGCTTAACTGAAAGGGAAGAACCTGCGATCGAGCCCACGACCTCATGTATATAGGCATAAGCGGTAACCAATAGACCACCGAGCTTGTCTCCGATTTGGGCAACCGTTATGGTGTTGAGAAATCGATGTACATTCTACCTACACTTCCGTAGAAAGGATAACCGTTCCATGTTGATATTAAATCCATTTCAATATGGGACAGTTAAGCTTGCAGTGGCAATATAATCAATTCTAAAATATTTAATCATGATTTGAAAAGCTCTAGCGGAGAATACTCACATAATTTGAGATTTTTTTTTTGATTTTCAGGACAAACATTGCTTTTCCAAGATTATTAAGGCTAATGTGACCAGCAAGCCTCCTGCGAAAGGCGGGACGCCTCTCAGTATTACGTCATTGGCTCGGAAATTTGCACGAAAAAACTTCGTTCCGCGTAGATTATGGCCCAAAAAAATATTTAAAAATATTTGTGCGGCTGTATAAATTGGTATAACTTTGGTAAATAAGGTTGAAAAATGTAGTCTGGTCACATAATTAAGCCCTTCCAAAAAGCTGACATACAGGAATTCTTACGATTATCGAATATTTTTACAAGCTTTCAGCGGGTCAAGAACCACAGAAATGTGTATAAATCATCAATGGTTTCAATCAATTATATCTATATGCTAGGGTTTTATATTAACTTTTAGAAATGGTTAACGGATTAGGAGCTCAGAAACCTTTACCGACTAAATTTCAAGCGGGATTTGGGATGTTTGATCTTCTGAAGTTTGTATAAAACTTTTTTTCGTGGGCTTTTAAGAACTCATTTAAGCGTGCTTTATTTATCACTAGCTTTATGTACCCGGCCTTGCTCGGAATTGCCAGTTTGATTCGCAGTTTTTTTTCACTATCGAAAAATGAAGAAACCAATTGGTCAACAGGATAATTGCGTTTTCTTATCGATACTTCATCATTTGATCAAAAGAAGGCAGATTTCATTTGAAAACATTGACTGATTTTGAAGAAGGGAGCAAACCCATAATCGCCATATTCCGGGCAAACGTGTATTTCTAAAGAAGGAAAAACATCCACCGAATATTTTTAAAGAAGGGATCACATTCACCATCCAGAAGGAAACACATTAATCATTGCTTTTCATTGGGCAAACCATGATTTCGATAAATGGTTGAATTGATCGATAACTAAACAATACAATAATGGGTTCAGAAATTAGGCTGGAGCATACCCACAAACATACAAACATTGAGTTTTATATATTTCGGGTACTTATTCAAAAGGACGTATGTGTTTTTTTGTAAACAAAGATGCATACGTCGTCAAATATGATGGCACTTCCACGCAAACCAACACAACGAACATGTAGCCGAAACCTCCCCCTACCTGTATGTGGCGATGGTTTGCGTGGGAGTGCTATCAGATTGCAGAAATCAACGTTTAAATTTTTGTTTACAAAATCACATACGTCACATACGTTGAATAAGTATCCGAGATATATAGATAGCTAATAGCTATATGAATCCGGCTTTGCTAGGGACTGAAAAGTAAATTATACAATTAAAATGTCTAATGCTGTAGCACGAAACCCACATAGATAGATCTACCACTCATAGAATTGTACCTTTGTATCAATATATTTTTATATATTTGTTTGGCCCTTCTACCTTTTCAATAAACATCTTCCAAAAATAGAGAATAAGTGTATCAAATCTGGTTGGAATTTATCCTGGGAGTTACACTGAATTGCTCATTTTTTAAAGACAACCCCTTTCTCCATAACTTCCCATTTTCCCCAATGACCCTCCCACCTCCTTTGTTATCTTCTCCTTAGGATAGAAAATGTGTGCACCAAATTTGGTTGAAATCGGGTGTTACACTGAATTGCTCTTTTTCTAAAGACAACACTTCCCCCTTACCCTTCCCTCTTCCCAATGATCATCCCACCCCTTTGTTATTTTCTCCTTAGGATAGAGAATGTGTGTACCAAATTGGGATAAAATCGGTCCAGGGGTTCAAAAGATACACTGAATTGCCTGTTTTCTGAACAATACCCCTCTCCCCAGACCCCTCCCCTCTTTCCCAAATTACACTTCCATATGATCGACTACTCTTAGTGAATGTGTGTACAAAATTTGGTTGATATGGGTACTGGGGGTTGGAAGTTACACTGAATTGCTCGTTTTATAAAGACAACCCCTCCCCCCATACCCTCTCTCTTTTTACAATGACCACCCCACCCCTTTTGTTATCTTTTCTTTAGGGTAGAAAATGTGTGTATCAAATTTGGTTGAAATCGGTGCAGGGGTTCAGAATTTACTCCGAATTACTCGTTTTCTGAACAATGCCCCTCCCTCCAGACCCCTTCCCCCTTTCCCAAATTACACTCTCATATGATTGTCTCCTTATAGTGAATATGTGTACAAAATTTGGTTGAAATCGGTCCTGGGAGATGAAAGTTACACATAATTGTTCGTTTTCTAAACAAAACCCCTCCCCTTTTCTAAATGACCCTCCCACTCCCTTTGTTAACTTCCCCTGAGGATAGAGAACGTGTGTACCAAATTTGGTTGAATTTGGCTAAGTGGTTCAGAAGTAGTTTTCGAACATACATACATAGATTGGTTTTTATATATATAGATAACTTCCTAAAATGTTAATCAACCACATTCTCTGATTTCAACAACTTCTGACATTTAGACGAAATTTTCAATCATTTAGTAAACTGAGTTCGATTATTTAGCGGTTTGTCAATAAGTCTAAGTTCTAAAAGTGTTTTATGGTGGAATTCCCGTGCAAATCTTATGCTAGAGCTTTACCCAAAAGTTCGTTGATTGGATGCCATTTATAACGAAGTTATTGCGCTAGTGACAGTAACTTAGACTAAATGATTGAAATTTTGCTCTCATTTAGTAGAAGTTACAGCAACTAGCAGTTCAACTCCGTTTTTAGTGGAATTCGAATAACGGTTTTTAAAAAAAGGGAATTAAAGTGATTTTTCAAAGAGACATCGAGTTCATCACTTCAAACAACGGTTTGTTTGGTGGAGTTTGGCGGTGGATCTCCATTAAGACTTCATCTTACCATAATCATGGGTAGGACAATGCTTTGACTGTCCCATCCAGGAAAATTCATGCGCAGGACATATCCTACTTGTCCCACCCACTCGCGGCGCCACGGTGTATCACATAGGTTACAGCAACTCATATGTGTCCAGATTTGGTCACAATAAAGTTACTGCGACCATTTTTGTCTGACTTGTGTTGGCCTGCATCAATGAGCGATTTGACGTATGTACCAATTTACAATATAAATGTTTTTCATTTTTCTACTATAGAGTATGATAAGCCCTACCTACTTATTCAAACTATTTTCAGCAAATGGTGTTTATGTCACTATTTCAGATTACAGTAGAATTCATCTTTTCTTCTTTTCTTTCTATAAGATAAAAATGAGTTTGTATTTCCTTTGAGGCAATATAACTCACGAACGGATGGACCGAATTGCAAGATTTTCTTAATAATCGATTCGTCTTGAGGTCAGCTGTGTTTATATATACAAATGCGAATTTGTAGGGAAAAGTTGTAAAATTGTCAAAGTACAATACAAGGGCGAGCAGGAAGAAAACCCGATCGTACAAAAAATGGTCTAGAGTGCGGCGCTGCAATGAACTCAACAATTGACAGTTAGAATGCAAAATAATACAACCCCGAGCAAGGTCGGGTACATTCAACTTACTTATAGAATAGAATAACTATTGTTTCAAACAACGTACGTTGCCTGGTATCAGTTATTGGATTAATTATTCCACAGCAAAAACAAACCATTCTAACAACGAAACAAGCTTCAAATCCTTGAAAAAGGTCAAATAAATTACCGAAACTGTAGGATGCAGAAGTAAGCTTGTTTTTGCAGCTTTACAAGACTACAACGGCCGAAAACGACTTGATTTTCAATTAAGTTTTCCACAGTCGCCAAGTTTATTTCGTCTTACACTATAAAGCTTAGGTAATTTTCAAACTGTTATAGGGTAAAGTCAGGCATTTTCGTCTTTTCGTCATAGTCTCGAAAACCAATATAAGACACAATTTTCTGCCAAACGCATCCATACCAAACCGTAAGCTCAGGAGAAACGTTCTGCTATAGTGGAGTTCTACCAATTGGATGTTGCTTTCGTTGGTTTTAGCCCCTACGACGATGGACGGAAATACCTGCCGTGTCCCTAATTACAAAAATAAAGAGTTTAGCTTACGGAAATGAACAAGTTTCAATGAAAAATGTGTAGATTACTATTTTACGTCAGTCAAATTAGGAATGCTTGTTGTTGATAATTTTAAATCATTTGACAATGTTTTTAAATATCTAAAATAGATCGATTTCTCTTCGTCGATGTTTTCATTATTGTACCGAATTGCGCTAGTTTGTCGATGATTTAATGGTTTCGAGCGATAGAGGATGATTGTATCTTGCACCAGAATCAATAATCACGGTTGTAGCTTTTGAAACAATTGAGTTATTAACAAAATATAAAATCGATTAAGAGAAATCGATCAATGCAGTTACGCCTATATGAAACTAAGCGCGAGAATAATTCTCCAAGGTCCGATTGCCCAAAATAATTATTATTACGCTTTGTTGGTACACCATGTCTCGGAATTCGTCGGCAGTAATCTCAGATCTCAAGATTCAGATCAGTTAAACCTTGCCCGTGCACTCAGAACCACCAGAGCCAAGATCCCACGTGTAACTCTATACTTCCAACTGGCACCGAAACCAAAACAATTCCGTCTATTTTCACCGCAGTTTCAGGCTAAAATTAAAAGAAAGCACCAACTCAGCACCAATTGACTTCAAAGTAAGCGAAAACACACTGCCAAGTCACTGAGGGGTTCGCGGTTGGCAAGGATCGCTATAGCATGCGAGCATTTGCCACCGAGGAGTATCCACCGCGAGAACACAAGTAAGTAAGCGTACACAGTTTTTGGACCAACAATAGCTGCCACAACTTCGGTCAGTAGACTTAACAACACGAGTTTATCTCTCGCCGTTACACGTTTCAACTAAACACACTCCTTGTTGTTTTTTATCGTTTTTTCTTCTCTCGATATCAAGTTCTTCGCCGTTTTGTTTGCAAAAAGCACTTTAACAGAATTTATGTACCCACTAGAAGTAAACGCCAATTCGCACTGGACGCGCACAAACGCCTCAACCGATGCTTTCAAGACTAGCGAGCTAACAAGACTGAATTCGATGTGCGGAAGAGCTATGCTTTGAGCTTGCAGCGCATACCACCGCCGGTTGCTTAGCCAGTGATGCAATGCGATACTGGCGACGGAAAGGAGAGCTGAGAGAATTTCTCAAAGGCACAAACAGCGACTTAAGACGGTGCGATCAATTCCGTGTTGCCAGTGAAAATCAACCAGTTTAATTAATGCTTTGATTCAATTAATTAAAATAAATGCTATTTGTTGATATGGTCATCATAACTTATTCAAGGCGTTATTTAAGTTAGATTATTTCCAATTCCAATCTAATAAATTATCTGATCAGTCAATCTCGCCCTCACGTCGGATGTGATGACTGCGATCCCTTCCTAGCGCTGTGTGTGAGTACAGTAAGCGTGGTTTTTTGTTTCTTTTTGCAGATGTTCGAATAAATTCTTCAGAGTACTGAAATAAAATGTTTAATTATAATTTTCATATTTTTTAAAAGATCTTTTTAAATGGGTGGTTTTCCGTTTATTTCCGCACTTGCCATTTCAAATGCAAAGAGAGCCGGAGAAGTTCTCCGTGGTCATAAAGTTGAGACTGTGAGCAGCAACGACAATTTAAAACTCCCAGTTTGAAACCAGTCAGAGCGGAATCGGAAACTGATAACAAAACATGTCTTGTTTGTGGAAGCATTTTTATGAGCGGGCGGCGACGGAGAGACCATTCTTTGCTGAACGATATATGTAGGAACGCGCAGTCGGAATGAGTGAACCAAAACAAAAGGCAGGAAAATCTAATTGCACCCCGATGCCGCTCGGTTCCAGTTTGGAGGCTCATTTCTTGGCTGTGGACAAACATAGAGCTACCTTGCTTTTCGGAAGCTTGGGCAGACAACGTACGTATCGTAAAAGAAAACTGCTATGATAACAGCAGCTGGTATGTGGCAAGGGGCTGTATTTGAAGCGGTAGATTGGGAGTGGTGCTTCTGTATGCACCTGGAACGTTGTTTTTCGATTATTGCAATTTTAGTTGATCATCAAAACGGCATTTGCATAAATTTTATGAAGGGGAATTCATAACTGTTTGCTTGATTTCCTATCTGCATGGGACAAGTATGCATTTATGCAGTATAAGAATTTGAAATTTCCATAGAAATGCGTATATTGTTCTATAACATCGTCATCAGTAGCTTGTATATAAGAAAATATTCAAATTCTTCATTAAGTACACTCAACCAGCGGATAGCAGATATTATTACAATTCTGAACGAGAACCCTGCCAAATTTGTATACACACAGACAGATAGTCAATTCCATAAAAAGTATTAAAAAAACTTACTTTCCATCCAAAGTCAAAAAAGCTTGAATCCAAATTATGAATGTATTTAAAATAGGTTAGAGTTGAGGACCTTGATTTACAGATTTACAGAGTCGAAATGTGCAACAAATTAATCGGTATTACTGTTTGACCTCAAGTAAATGTCACAATTGTAAACGGGGTAAACGTGACTTCCCCAAGAATCTGGTCAAGTGTTTTAATCTAGGATTGATGAACCGCCACTCTGCATGTACGTTCTGATAACCTTAGTTACAGTTTCCATGCTTCTAGAATTTCTTTAATTCTTATAGCGGATTTATAATAGCAATCGCCATAGTTAGTTGCATAGTTTTATTGCTGATCTTACTGCTATCAATATAGCGATAATTTTCACGTCATGCTTTTGGCACTATCCATAGGCTTATCAAGACATTTAAAAACGTGTCTTAAAGTCGTACGTAGATGTTGATTAGGCTGTAATAACAGAATGTGTCCTGTATCTTCTACACATATGTAGATCCATTCGCTAATGTGTTTCCACCTCTCAATTCGCTTTATCTGTTTGCCAATTCAATTTTCTGCTTATTCGACGCCGCTGTAATAGATGTTATGTTTGAATGCAGTGTTGGTCGTGGGATGACTCTGAATTCAGGTTCTCACATGTTCATAGAAGTTAAAATTCTAAATTATTGCGATAATCTGATATATTTATGTTGCCATGAGTGTTTTTCGGAAGCAAATGGCCTCCTCAGCACATACCAGCATAAGGAGTGGAGACGCATGGTGCATTTGAGCATTAATACATCAACTGCTTGTGACTAAGCCTGTTGTGCAAATACCATCATATCTGTAATTTATGTACTATTACGCTGGGAATTACAGGGTTTTGGATAACATGTCGAATACTGCGATCAGGAAATCATGAGAACTACAAGCTCTAATAGGCTGGTTCTTCAACTTCTTCTGGAAGATTCTCACAACCAGTGGCGCCGGGAGTGGATGGGACAAGTAGAACATGTCCTACGCATGAATTTGCTTGGGTGGGACAGTCAATGAATTGTCCTACCTATGAATATGATAAGAACATGTAACGTTCTAGTTTTCCTATATGAAAATAACGAACCTGTGTGGTATCAAATAATGATTTCAAAGTTATTCAGTGTCTTTAGAATAATCAAAGAGGTTCCTGGGATCCGAAAGGAATAGAGCATGGCTTCCCAAACTATGGGTCGCAACCCACAAGGGGGTCGTGGACTGATCAATGGTGGGTCGCGAGATACTAGCTTTGATTCATACTTTTATCCCTATTTTGTCCGACAAATCTATTCCAGAAATTGAGAAATTTTGGTGAAAACAATGATTCCAATACAATAAATCTGCAATATAAATATAATTCAAATCCAATCCTGGGGGCAGCAGGGACTATGTCCAAGGGCTTGACGATCCCTCCCCAGGCCATCTGCGAGTTGTGGCGCCTGCCTAGGATGTGGTGGGGTTTGACAGTGGGCCCTGTTAAACCTCTATAAAAAGCTGCATGTATCTGCAAGTAGGCTCCGCCAAAGCGACCGTGTGCCGCTCAAAGCGCACAAGCCCAAGTCCTGGTGTTAGGTGGGACGCTAAACAGCCCTGACACGACGGCCCTCCGACGAGACAGGAGGTTTGCGCAGGCCCAATAAGCCGCCTTTAAAAACAACTATTATGAACGACATAGAAGATAATACGACTCGATACAATCGGCAACGACCTAGGCGACGAATAAAGGATCACGATTGGAAGCTTGGAACATGGAACTGCAAGTCGCTAGGCTTCGCAGGTTGCGATAGGATAATCTACGATGAATTACATCCCCGCAACTTCGATGTCGTAGCGCTGCAGGAAATCTGCTGGACAGGACAGAAAGTGTGGAAAAGCGGGCATCGAGCGGCTACCTTCTACCAAAGCTGTGGCACCACCAACGAGCTGGGAACCGGCTTCATAGTGCTGGGAAAGATGCGCCAACGCGTGATTGGGTGGCAGCCAATCAACGCAAGGATGTGCAAGCTGAGGATAAAAGGCCGTTTCTTCAACTATAGCATCATCACTGCCACACGAAGGGACACCCGACGACGTGAAAGAATCGTTCTATGCACAGCTGGAGAAGACATACGATGGATGTCCACTGCGGGACGCTAAAATCGTCATCGGCGACATGAACGCATAGACGGAGGAAATGTATTTACCGGTCATGGGATCTGCATACCGTATCGAACATCAACGGTCAACGATGCATAAACTTTGCAGCATCCCGTGGAATGGTAGTCCGAAACACTTTCTTCCCCCGTAAGAATATCCACAAGGCCACATGGAAATCACCTAATCAAGTAACGGAAAACCAAATCGACCACGTTCTAATCGACGGTAAATTCTTCTCCGACATCACGAACGTACGCATTTACCGCAGTGCGAATATTGAATCCGACCACTACCTCGTTGCAGTATGTCTGCGCTCAAAACTCTCGACGATGATCAACACGCGCCGGAGTCGTTCACCGCGGCTTAACATTGGGCGGCTACAAGACGGTAGACTAGCCCAAGACTACGCGCAGCAGCTGAAAGTGGCACTCCCAACGGAAGAGCAGCTAGGCGCAGCATCTCTTGAAGATGGCTGGAGAGATATTCGATCCGCCATTGGAAGCACCGCAACCGCTGCACTAGGCACGGTGGCTCCGGATCAGAGAAACGACTGGTATGACGGCGAATGTGAGCAGTTAGTTTAGGAGAAGAATGCAGCATGGGCGAGATTGCTGCAACACCGCACGAGGGCGAACGAGGCACGGTACAAACGGGCGCGGAACAGACAAAACTCGATTTTCCGGAGGAAAAAGCGCCAGCAGGAAGATCGAGACCGTGAAGAGACGGAGGAACTGTTATTTATTTATCATCAGACTAAGGCCGGAGTGGCCTGTGCTGCACATAAAAGACTTCTCCATTCAGCTCGGTTCATGGCTGCAATTCGCCAACCACGCAGTCTGCGGAGGGTCCGCAAGTCGTCCTCCACCTGATCGATCCACCTTGCCCGCTGTGCACCTCGCCTTCTTGTTCCCGTCGGATCGTTGTCGAGAACCAAAAAAATGGTTCTCGACGGAGGAACTGTACCGCGCTAATAACACACGAAAGTTCTATGAGAAGTTGAACCGTTCACGTAAGGGCCACGTGCCACAGCCCGATATGTGTAAGGACATAAACGGGAACCTTCTTACGAACGAGCGTGAGGTGATCCAAAGGTGGTGGCAGTACTACGAAGAGCACCTGAATGGCGATATGGCAGACAACGGTGGCGGTATGGTAATGAACCTAGGAGCACGCGCGCAGGACATGCGACTTCCGGCTCCGAATCTCCATGAAATCCAGGAGGAGATCGGCCGGCTGAAAACAACAAAGCCCCTGGAGTTGACCAACTACCAGGAGAGCTGCTTAAACACGGTGGTGAAGCACTGGCTAGAGCGCTGCACTGGGTGATTACCAAGGTTTGGGAGGATGAGGTTCTGCCGCAGGAGTGGATGGAAGGTGTCGTGTGTCCCATCTACAAAAAGGGCGATAAGCTGGATTGTAGCAACTACCGCGCAAATTTTATGCCGTCGACTAACACCAATTGCAAGAGAGTTCGTGGGGCAGTACCAGGCGGGATTTATGGGTGAACGCTCTACCACAGACAAGGTGTTCGCCATACGTCAGGTATTGCAGAAATGCCGCGAATATAACGTGCCCACACATCATCTATTCATCGACTTCAAAGCCGCATATGATACAATCGATCGAGACCAGCTATGGCAGCTAATGCACGAAAACGGATTTCCGGATAAACTGATACGGTTGATCAAGGCGACGATGGATCGGGTGATGTGCGTAGTTCGAGTTTCAGGGGCATTCTCGAGTCCCTTCGAAACCCGTAGAGGGTTACGGCAAGGTGATGGTCTTTCGTGTCTGCTATTCAACATCGCTTTGGAAGGGGTAATACGAAGGGCAGGGATTGACACGAGTGGTACGATTTTCACGAAGTCCGTCCAGTTATTTGGTTTCGCCGACGACATTGATATCATGGCACGTAACTTTGAGAGGATGGAGGAAGCCTACATCAGACTGAAAAGCGAAGCTAAAAGGATTGGACTAGTCATCAACACGTCGAAGACGAAGTACATGATAGGAAGAGGCTCAAGAGAGGTCAATGTGAGCCACCCACCACGAGTTTCTATCGGTGGTGACGAAATCGAGGTGGTTGAAGAATTCGTGTACTTGGGCTCACTGGTGACCGCCGATAACGATACCAGCAGAGAAATTCGGAGACGCATAGTGGCTGGAAATCGTACGTACTTTGGACTCCGCAAGACGCTTCGATCGAATAGAGTTCGCCGCCGTACCAAACTGACTATCTACAAAACGCTTATAAGACTGGTAGTTCTCTACGGACACGAGACCTGGACGATGCTCGTGGAGGACCAACGCGCACTGGGAGTTTTCGAAAGGAAAGTGTTGCGTACCATCTATGGTGGGTTGCAAATGGCGGACGGTACGTGGAGGAGGCGAATGAACCACGAGTTGCATCAGCTGTTGGGAGAACCATCCATCGTTCACACCGCGAAAATCGGACGACTGCGGTGGGCCGGGCACGTAGCCAGAATGTCGGACAGTAATCCGGTGAAAATGGTTCTCGACAACGATCCGACGGGAACAAGAATCGGCGAGGTGCACAGCGGGCAAGGTGGATCGATCAGGTGGAGGACGATTTGCGGACCCTCCGCAGACTGCGTGGTTGGCGAAGTGCAGCCATGAACCGAGCTGAATGGAGAAGTCTTTTATGTGCAGCACAGGCCACTCCGGCCTTAGTCTGATGATAAATAAAATAAATCAAATCCAATCCAAACCCAATTTAAATCAAATTCAATTCCAATCAAAATCGAATCCAAATCCTATACAAATACAAACCAAACCCAACTTTATTCCAATCTAAATCCAAATCCATATCCAATTCAAATCCAATTAAAACCCAATCCAAGTTCAATCAAATTCCAATCCAAATCTAATATAAATCCAAACCAAAACTCACCCGAATCCTATCCAAATCTAATCCAAATCCAATTCCAATTCAAATCCAATCTAAATCCATTCCAAATTTAAACCAAATCCAATTTGAATTTAGTCCAAATAGAAATAAAAATTGCTGAGATTTTGGTTTGAAACAATTTATTATTATCTTTTGATCAATCTAACGCAAACTTATTTTTATTAGCTTTCCAAAAATAAAGGTATTTAATACTTGGTGGGTCGCAAGCAATATGGGATTCTGCTAAATGGGTCGTATATCCAAAAAGTTTGGAAACCTCTGAAACAGAGTACTGATTGTTCTTCAGGATTTTAGGCACTTTATAATCCCAAATGCACTCAAGGTGTCTAAGGCAAGGATATTTCTGAACTTTTACAACTCTGCCTGCCTAAATTATTGTTTGAATTGCACTTATAAAGGAGTTGCAAACAACAAACTAGTAACAAAAAAACAATCATTTAGTTTCAGTTGCAAACAGATAGAGATGTCAAAAACCATCGCACTAGAAGATGGTGAACTTCTATATATTTTGGAATTGAGTGTCTAGAATGAGTTATTGACAAACTAATAAATTATAAAAAAATTGAAAGTTATGATAAATAAAGTACCGTCAAACGTGACTTGCAACACTTGCGTTTTTCAAATGTTTATATTTTTTACAATAAAACCACCCAAACATTGACTTTTATCATCACGCGTCCCTAGTTTACATTGTTTTTGTTGAGCCTGGTGGGAGATTAGGTGAATTAAGAGGTCACTGTTGTTGTTTTCAATTATGTAGTGCCACTGTTTCGTCAATCGAAAGTTGAACATTGTAAACTGAAAAAAAAAATCACCAAAATCGGTCCCCTCTCCAGCTACAGTATCTAATTAGGTATGTAATTCCGCAAAAACTATAAAATAGTAAATTTGTTTGTTTTCGAAATGATGTTAAGTACAAAAGGTCGAAGGGCTTGACGCACACTATGTCCAAGGGCTTGACGATCCCTCCCCAGGCCATCTGCGAGTTGTGGGGCTTGCCTAGAATGTGGTGGGGTTTGACAGTGGGCCCTGTTAAACCTCTATAAAAAGCTGCATGTATCCGCAAGTAGGCCCCACCAAAGCGACCGTGTGCCGCTCAAAGCGCACAAGCCCAAGTCCTGGTGTTAGGTGGGACGCTAAACATCCCTGACACGACGGCCCTCCGACGAGACAGGAGGTTTGCGCAGGCCCAATAAGCCGCCTAGAAAACCAATCATTACGAACAATATAAGAGATAATGCGACTCGATATAATCGGCAAAGACCTAGGCGACGAATACAGGATCACGATTGGAAGCTTGGAACATGGAATTGCAAGTCGCTAGGTTTCGCAGGCTGCGACAGGATGATTTACGATGAATTACATCCCCGCAACTTCGACGTCGTGGCGCTGCAGGAGATTTGCTGGACAGGACAGAAAGTGTGGAAAAGCGGGCATCGAGCGGCTACCTTCTACCAAAGCTGTGGCACCACCAACGAGCTGAGAACCAGCTTCATAGTGCTGGGTAAGATGCGCCAAAGCGTGATTGAGTGGCAGCCAATCAACGCAAGGATGTGCAAGCTGAGGATTAAAGGCCGTTTCTTTAACTATAGCATCATCAACGTGCACTGCCCACACGAAGGGAGACCCGACGACGAGAAAGAAGCGTTCTACGCACAGCTGGAGCAGACATACGATGGATGCCCACTGCGGGACGTCAAAATCGTCATCGGTGACATGAACGCACAGGTGGGAAGGAGGAAATGTATAGACCGGTCATCGGACCGGATAGTCTGCACACCGTATCGAATGACAACGGCCAACGATGCATAAACTTCGCAGCCTCCCGCGGAATGGTAGTCCGAAGCACCTTCTTTCCCCGCAAAAATATCCACAAGGCCACATGGAAATCACCTAACCAAAAAAACGGAAAACCAAATCGACCACGTTCTAATCGACGGTAAATTCTTCTCCGACATCACGAACGTACGCCCTTACCGCAGTGCGAATATTGAATCCGACCACTACATCGTCGCAGTATACCTGTGCTTAAAACTCTCGACGGTGTACAACATGCGTCGAAGTCGGACGCTGCGGTTTAGCATTGGGCGGCTACAAGACGCTAGACTAGCCCAAGAATACGCGCAGCAGCTGGAAGTGGCACTCCCAACGAAAAAGCAGCTAGGCGCAGAATCTCTTGGAGATGGCTGGAGAGATATTCGATCCGCCATTGGTAGCACCGCAACCGCTGCACTTGGCACGGTGCCCCTGGATCAGAGAAACGACTGGTATGACGGCGAATGTGAGTCGTTAGTGGAAGAGAAGAATGCAGCATGGGCGAGATTGCTGCAACACCGCACGAGGGCGAACGAGGCACGATATAATCAGGCGCGGAACAGACAAAACTCGATTTTCCGGAGGAGCAGCAGGAAGATCGAGACCGTGAAGAGACGGAGCAACTGTACCGTGCTAATAACACACGAAAGTTCTATGAGAAGTTAAACCGTTCACGTAAGGGCCACGTGCCACAGCCTGATATGTGTAAGGACATAAACGGGAACCTTCTTACGAACGAGCGTGAGGTGATCCAAAGGTGGCGGCAGCACTACGAAGAACACCTGAATGGCGATGTGGCAGACGAAGATGGCGGTATGGTGATGGACCTGCGAGAACGCGCGCAGGACATAATCTTACCGGCTCCGAATCTCCAGGAAATCCAGGAGGAGATTGGCCGGCTGAAGAACAAAAAAGCCCCTGGGGTTGACCAACTACCAGGAGAGCTATTTAAACACGGTGGTGAGGCACTGGCTAGAGCGCTGCACTGGGTAATTACCAAGATTTGGGAGGAGGAAGTTTTGCCGCAGGAGTGGATGGAAGGTGTCGTGTGTCCCATCTACAAAAAGGGCGATAAGCTGGATTGTAGCAACTACCGCGCAATCACATTGCTGAACGCCGCCTACAAGGTACTCTCCCAAATTCTATGCCGTCGACTAGCACCAACTGCAAGGGAGTTCGTGGTCCCTGACGAATCACAACTCGAGCCCGACGCTACGCCATACCGTTAATGACGTCAAATACCCGGATGAGCAGCTGTAATACCTCAAACCTAAATCCCAACCTAGTCCGTCCTGAAATTTCGCAATCTAACCTTGAGTAGCCTCGAGTATCTTGGTCTATACCCTTTCCACTTACTAGTTACTAACTAATAAGATGATATCGATTGTAAATATCATAAAGTCTCGGCTCCGTAAAGTGTTATACACGCCTGAGCCTGTCAAATAAACGCAATAGATAAAAAAGGGAGTTTGTGGGGCAGTACCAGGCGGGTTTTAAGGGCGAACGCTCCACCACGGACCAGGTGTTCGCCATTCGCCAAGTACTGCAGAAATGCCGCGAATACAACGTGCCCACACATCATCTATTCATCGACTTCAAAGCCGCATATGATACAATCGATCGGGACCAGCTATGGCAGCTAATGCACGAAAACGGATTTCCGGATAAACTGACACGGTTGATCAAAGCGACGATGGATCGGGTGATGTGCGTAGTTCGAGTTTCAGGGGCATTCTCGAGTCCCTTCGAAACGCGTAGAGGTTTACGGCAAGGTGATGGTCTTTCGTCTCTGCTATTCAACATCGCTTTGGAAGGGGTAATACGGAGAGCAGGGATTAACACGAGTGGTACAATTTTCAATAAGTCCGTCCAGCTATTTGGCTTCGCCGACGACAAAGATATTATGGCACGTAACTTTGAGAAGATGGAGGAAGCCTACATCAGACTGACGAGGGAAGCTAAGCGGATCGGACTAGTCATCAACACGTCGAAGACGAAGTACATGATAGGAAGAGGTTCAAGAGAAGACAATGTGAGCCACCCACCGCGAGTTTGCATCGGTGGTGACGAAATCGAGGTGGTAGAAGAATTTGTTTACTTGGGCTCACTGGTGACTGCCGAAAATGACACCAGCAGAGAAATTCGGAGACGCATAGTGGCTGGAAATCGTACGTACTTTGGACTCCGCAAGACGCTCCGATCGAATAGAGTTCGCCGCCGTACCAAACTGACAATCTACAAAACGCTCATTAGACCGGTAGTCTTCTACGGACACGAGACCTGGACGATGCTCGTGGAGGACCAACGCGCACTTGGAGTTTTCGAAAGGAAAGTGCTGCGTACCATCTATGGTGGGGTGCAGATGGCGGACGGTACGTGGAGGAGGCGAATGAACCACGAGTTGCATCAGCTGTTGGGAGAACCATCCATCGTTCACACCGCGAAAATCGGACGACTGCGGTGGGCCGGGCACGTAGCCAGAATGTCGGACAGTAACCCGGTGAAAATGGTTCTCGACAACGATCCGACGGGCACAAGAAGGCGAGGTGCACAGCGGGCAAGGTGGATCGATCAGGTGGAAGATGACTTGCGGACCCTCCGTAGACTGCGTGGTTGGCGACGTGTAGCCATGGACCGAGCCGAATGGAGAAGACTCTTATATACCGCACAGGCCACTTCGGCCTTAGTCTGAATAAATAAATAATACATTAGGTCGAAATGACCAATGGTCGAAGGAAAAGAAAGTCGAAAAAATAACAAAAGGTTGAAGGATACCCAATCAGGAGAGAATAACAAATTTATATCATATTGTGTTACTGAGTTCAACAGTTTTTCTAACATAGGCTGTTATAAACTTGGTTCAGGATGTTGTTAAAATAACTAAATTTTCTAACAAAACAATGAAACATAACTAATTCTGTTATAATTACAATTTAAGTAAATAAGCCTAGCAACACCTTGATTTTGCGCTTTGATGAAAATATTGATTTGTCAAATACCTTATGTTTGAGCAAAAGGAAATTTAATAATATGCGAAACTCCAAAGAAAGCCCTAAGAATAAAACAAGTAAAAATTTAGCAATGAAATATTATCAGAAGAAAAACAAATAAATTCAAATTTGTGAAACTCGAAAGAAAAGTGAATGATTAACAGCAGGGTAAATTCAACAATGAAAATGAGGTTAAACACAAATAAATTTAAACGTGCGAAACTAAGAAAAGCCTATGATTAAAAGAATTAAAAATTCTACAATAAAATACAGTTAAACCTTCATAAGTCGATGTTCTATGACTCGATATCGACTCATGGAAGCAAATTATGTCATATTAAAAATATTTTCTGGGTTACTGTGATGGTTCCTCTAAAGACCTTTCCAAAAATGTTCTGTTCCACATCTCGATATTTCCATGAGTCGATGGTCCCTTCAATATCGATTCATGGAGGTTTGACTATATTGTCAGATGAACACAAATAAATATAAATATGCGAAACCTGAAAGAATAGCCTATGACTAAAAGAAGGAAAAAATCAACAATGAAATATTAACAGGTTAAACAAAAATAAACATTGAAGAATGGTTGAATAACACTCAACGCCTCTTATTTGTGATTTCGATCTTTTTACCTACGACCTTTTGTCCTACAACCATAATTTCTATCTTTTGTTCTTTCGTCCTTTCATCCTTTCGACCTTTTGTCTTCGGCCTTTTCACTTTCAACCTTTTGTCCTTCGACCTTTGGCTAAGATTTTTTGTTTCGACCTTTTGTCCTTCCGACCTTTTGACCTTCGACCTTTTGCCTTACAACCAAAAGAATTACTATTGATGACGTCTAATTGAACGATCAATACTGTAGTTTGGTTTAGTTTAACAAAATCCTAAAATTTCATTTGTTCATGTCTTACCCAACACAGAAAAAATAATGAAAACTTATCAGCGCGTGAAAAATACAGACGCGGAAAATTACACTATTCTGAGCATACATAAATCTTTTCCATTAATTCCGTCCTGAATGTATGCAATTTGTATAGCATTAAGCCACTTAATCGAATAAATAGTGACATAATGCTATGCAAATTGCATACATTCAAGCGAAAATATCATTTAAAATTACGCTCTTTTTGGCATTCCCTTTATGTGCATTACTTTCGTGTAAATTTCAACAACTTTTTCTATCTGTGAAACATTGCTAGAGGCTTGATCGTAATACCGTAAGAATAATGAAGAAGGGAGATTTTGCATTGTATTACGGTTAATGCAAAAATGAGTTGACTTGTAAGAAAAATCTTTACTAGATGTGGGAGATTTAAGTGGGAGAGGGGACATCTTTTACATAATTAATGTACCAACTTTGCCTGGTAAAACTTTCCCTTTTAAAAATCATTTTGGCTAAAACTTTTCTTAATTCTTATTGGTTAACATAGATTATACAAGTTTCATAGAAAAGCTTTGAATGTATTTTAAAGCTACCAAAGCTCGAAAGCTCATAAATAGGTTCATTTCCAATGTGATTCTTATTTGAAGTTATTGTGCCATATACCCGCGAAAGCGACTTCAGTAATCTAAAAGTTCACAACATGTACTAAAAGCTCTGAAGCGATAAATGTCGTGCGGCAGCACTCAGTCACACCGAGCAACGTGGCGCAACATTCCCTAAGAAGAATAACGAAGAGAAAAACGTATCATGGAAAATTGTTCAGTTCAAAAGGTGGTGGTAGCCCGCAACAAATCGCTTTCTGTTTGCTGCTGCTCTCTTCGTTCGAGTCGTGTGGGGAATCACAAGTTCTAGCTGGAAAACTGATCTGGTGTGGATTTAAATCCATATTCGCCAGCGCACCATGATGATGATGATAATGATGATGATGGTGATCAACGTATTTCTATGTGCAGAATATATTGGTTTCGTCATTGATGCGTTGACGCGGTTTGCAGGCCGTGTTGAATAGCACTTCAACGATCCCATTAAATCAGTACAAGTTGCCGGGAGCTGCTGTGCGTGGATCGGTCTCGCGTGCCATTAAGGGTCTGTCTCATTTGGAGAATTAAACCTCAAAGTGACAGTTCGAGAATTAAAAAATCACCCCGTTATAAGAATGGCTGGTGCTACCCAGCAATTCCAATAGGACATCGATGGAAAATGATTCGATATCTGTCAAAAGTAATCTTGCTCTGCGAGCAGGGTTATTTGATAATTACTGAAATGTCACTTTTAAGTTTAATTTCAGTTTAATTATCCAATTGAGACAGACCCTAACAGACCCTAAAGTGGAGTGAAGTTTTATATTTTGTATACACAATCATTTCGCAGGCGGGTTGATTATGCGGTTCGAAAAAAACGATTTGATCGGAGCTGTTGCGAACGGTTAATGGAAATCGATAATCATAAATCGTGACCGAATGATGGGTGTGAATTAGTAAAGGTTGTTGGTGATGTACAATGGTGAGCTCGAACTATATGTAAATGCTGTAAAAGTTTGAGTGCGACTGTTTTACCTGGTGGATACAACTTTTGGTATAAAATCGATTTGTATAACTCTTCCTTCTTTAGCCGTCCGGTAAGATGCGCGTCTACAAAGCAAGACCATGCTGGAGGTGGCTGGGCTCGATTCCCAATCCGTTCTAGGAAATTTTGTTGTTGTCTGTGGGCATAAACGAATACATAAAATGGCAATTGACTTAGAAACCTCGCTGTTAATAACTGTGGAATGGCTTAATGAATAATAAGCTTTGAGACGTCACTTGTCATAATACGAGTTAATACTATCTCATTTAATTCCACCACTTGATTGTAATTTTACAGATACGTATTTCGTCCTCAATAGTAAGGCCGTCTTCAGTGCCTCGTACTTGACCCGACTCAAGTAAGACACACTGAAGACGGCCTTACTATTGAGGACAATCGCAACAGAGTCTAAAAATGGCTGCTATAGCCCACCTCTTCGCCCTTTTTTTGGGCATACATTTCAAATAACACATCTGAAAATCACTTTTTTATGCATGCTACAACAAAGCACACAGCTTTTTGAGACATGTTCCTTTGAAAGCATGAGCTAACTTAAGAATTGGATTCTAGTTTGAATAGTTTTTCATTGGCTTTTACCGGTAAGTACACACGCACTAAGGTCGAAGTAGAATGGAGCGATTGAAAACAATTAAGAATAGAATCGAAAGGTATCGCAGCCGAGCGACAAGTATGAACATTTCATTCAATAGAAGGTGAAGGTATGTAAAGCGCCATCAGGGAACAATATTAATTGAAATCGCTTTTTGTTTAGCCTAACTTCCACCCATGAACGGCTTGGCTGATAGCGTGGGATTTATCATACCAAGACAGGCGTGGACGTGGACGGTCTTTTCGCGCAGCGTTGTGGCCACATATAACGTACGTAGATGGAGACGGAATTCCATAGCAGTTATGCAAGTCTCCAACGACGAGCTGTCATTAGTGGCGAAAGGTCTGAAGATGAAGAAAGCTCCGGGTCCGGATAGAATTTATTGCTTACACCCTGATTTCGTCATTGTCAATTTCAAAATTTATATTTTTTAGGGGAGTTTTTATTTTAGTCATTCCAAACGCGGCTCTAAAAACTGCGATATTGGCGTTCCCTTGGCGGCCCTTCTATGCGGTAAGACGCGTGGCTACAAAGCAAGACCATGCTGAGGGTGGCTGGGTTCAATTCCCAGTGCCGGTCTAGGTAATTTTCGGATTGGAAATTGTCTCGACTTCCCTGGGCATAAAAGTATCATCGTGTTAGCCTCATGATAAACGAATGCAAAAATGGTAACTTGGCTTAGAAACCTCGCAGTTATTTACTGTGGAAGTGCTTAATGAACACTAAACTGCGAGGCGGCTCTGTCCCAGTGTGTGGATGTAATGCCAATAAGAAGAAGAAGATTGGCGTTTCCAGATTTTTTCAGGGTGGTACTGCAGAAATGCCTAGCAGATGGCTACTTTCCGGATAAGTGGACGATCCAGTAACTAGTGCTGTTGCCGAAAACAGGGAAACCGCCTATGAATCCAGCATCGTATAGGCCCATATGCCTGCGGGATATATTGGGGAAGCTTCTGGAAAGGATTTTCCTCATAGATAAAAATATGTTGTGATTTTAAGTGTGTAAATATGCACATATTTGGAGCATGCGAATAAACGCAACATTCAATCGATGATCTTACCGTTCTTTTAAGTCGAAATAAATTTAAACTGTGCTCGCTTGTAAAATTCAGTCTAATTTAATTAAATACAATTTGCTGTGCGTAATCGTAACCGTGAACTACTCCGGAGGGGAGACCGGATTATCGGAAAAGCAGTTCGGATTCCGAAAAGGCAGGACGGTCGTTGAAGTTTCAGAAAGAGCGGCCAAGAAGAAGAGGTGCTGCAATCGATTCTGCGACGTTTAACGTTAAAAACGCTTTTAACAGTGCTGAGGCCATCTCCGGAGCGCTGCACGGTATGCGGGTCCCTGACTACTTGTGTAAAATCCTTAAGAGTTACTTCCAGAACCGGATTCTGGTTAACGAAACGAATTCGGGGCAGAAGTCGATTAGGGTTATGGCAAGGTTCCATACTAGGCCCAATGCTGTGGAACATTATGTACAATGGAGTTCTAAAACTGAAATTGCCCAAATGCGTAAAGATCTTCGGATTCGCAGACGATGTCGTCCTTACGATAACCAGAGAGTCGCTGAAAGAAGTAGAAATGCTGGTGGCGGAAACGACCGACGCAGTTAAAACTGGATGAATGGAGTCAAGCTGCAGCTTGCTTACCACAAAACAGGAGTGATGCTGATTAGCAACTTCCGAAAGATCCAGCAGATGCAGATTACCGTTGGAGGGCAAAACATACCGTCCTGTGGGCTTTGAGGCATCTAGGAGTGATGATCGACGACCGGTTGAATTTCAACACCCATGTGGACTATTCCTGCGAAACGGCGGCTAAAATGGTCAGTGCGTTTGTAAGGATCATGGCGAACGTGGGTGGTCCGAAAAGCAGCAGTAGACGTCTTCTGGCAGCAGTATCATCCTCGATACTGAGGTACGGAGATCCAGCCTGGGGAGCTCAAGACTAAACGTAACCGCAGAAAGTTGAACAGCGTGTTTCGCCTAATGGCCGTTCGAGTCGCGAGTGCATACCGAACCATTTCGTCGGAGGCAGTTTGCGTTATCGCAGGGATGATTCCAATCTGCATACCCCTAGCAGAGGATATCGAGTGTTACCAACGGAGAGATTCCAGAAATGTGAGGAAGACGGTGAGGCTGGACTCTATGGTTAAGAGGCAGCAAGAGTGGGACAATGCGGATAAGGGAAGGTGGACCCACCGGCTCATCCCCAATGTGTCGCTGTTGGTGCATAGGGAGCATGGAGACGGAGAGGTTAACTTTCACCTCACACAGTTCCTGTCCGGACATGGCTGTTTCTGCCACTATCTGCATCGATGTGGTTATGCGTCATCGCCATCATGTCCGGCATGTATCAACATAGAGGAGACTCCAAAACACGTGGTACTGTCGTGCGGGGCTTCTTTTGACAAATCAGGGGCTACTTTGGACATTTTGAAACATGAACTGTTTTGTAAATTACTGACAAATTGCCATTATCACCATTTGGTTGTCTTGTTGATAGTTTCTATTACAAATTTGATTTTTTTTCCGGAAAATCAAAAATACAAAGTAGTTACCGGAGTCACGACGGTATTTGATTGCCCAAGGTTTGCGGAAGTACGTAGAGGAATGCCTGCCCTACGGGCGGACAACATCGCAGAGCGAATGTGTCACGAAGAAGACACGTGGAATGCAGTAAGCCGAGTCGTGACGCAAATACTGTCAGAGCTGCAGAGTAGATGGAGAAGGGACCAGCAAATAAGCATCGGTTCGGAGGAAAATCCAGCGCTGTGAGAAGTGTTTGGTCTTGGGCCGTCGGGGCGCCACGCCGGTGAACCGGAAGTCTTCTGCCAACCGGAATCGTCGGACCAACCTCGGCACTCGATCAGCCAACCTGCTGAAGAAAGAGAAAGAGGAAGCAAGTGCTTCGGAAGAAGAAGAAGGACGTGGTGGGGTTTGACAGTGGGCTCTGTTTAAAAAGCTGCGTGTGCCTCTCAAAGCGCAGGAGTGCCAACCAGCACAGGAGTGCAGGAGTGCCAACCGGCACATCAAGATTAATACCAGTTAGATCCTGATTATGATATACTGGTCACGCCGGATGATTCTTGACGAGTGTTTTTTTTTTAATGTCAAGCAGGCTAATGGTTCAACTTCCTCCGTCCTGGACCAAAAACAACGAAGGAGCAAGCGAAGAGAATGTTTTCGCAAGAAGCGGAAAGATGCTGAGATCACCAGAGATTTTGAATCAGATGCTCACACAGAAAGCGAGAGGCAGCGCCTTCCAAGCTCTACGAGTCCATTAAAGACAGGAACAACGTGCACACCAAGATCAAGGAAATGGTGACGTGTATAAATTAAATCCTCCGTTACAGCTGCTGAACGCTGCTGAATGTTGAGAGCTGAAACGACTGAAAAGATGCTGATAGTGTCTGCAGAGTGAATCAACGGAACAGAAGCTACTCGCACGGAGAAGCGGGTTAGAGATTCTCCAGGAGAGGAAGAAGTTATCAAAAAACGTGATGGCGTGCGAAGAAAAAAATGTAACGAAAGAAAAGACACTGAATGGCGTACCGTCGAGAGGCAGAAAGAGAAGAGGAAAAAAGAGAAAGAGAACGGCGAAAAGAAAAAGTCTGATCGAACAAAGCAAAGACCTAGAGCTCGCCTAGTGAGGTACAAGGGTGATGCGCTAATCGTGAAGGCAAACAGTCAAACTTCGTATGCTGCACTACTCAGGAGAGTGCAAGAGGACCCGAGTTGAAGGAATTGGCCGAAAACGTGGTTAAAACCAGGCGCACTCAGAAAGGAGAAATGCTCTTCTAGCTAAAAAAAGACCCCTCGATCAAGATTTCGGCCTTTAGGGAACTCATAACCAAATCACTAGGCAAGGAGGCAACGGTTAGAGCCCTGACCCAGAAGGTTTTAGTTGAATGTAGGGATCTGGACGAGGTCACCACTGCCGATGATCTGAGAGATATATTAAAAGCGCAGTGTAACCTGGGGGACATGCCATTGTCGGTTAGGCATAAGTACGTTAGGTGGCCGCTAGAGCGGTTTAATCAGATGCTGGATGTGCTCACCGACATGCTAATCAGCCGAAATCCAGTAGTTATCGCAGGAGATTTTAATGCCTGAGCAGTAGAGTGGGGCAGTAGGCTAACCAGCGAGAGAGGCTAAAGCTTGCTGAAGGTTCCAGCAAAGCTGGAAGTTAGACTGTGTAACGGAGGCAACGCTAGCACATTCCGCAAAGACGGTTGGAAATCTATAATCGATATCACGTTCTGTAGTTTGTGTCTCATGGGAGATATGAACTGGAGAGTTAGCGAGGATTACACTCACAGTGAATTCCAGGCCATCAAGTACAGCGTCGGCCATAGAAACCCTACCTCGATATATAGGATGATGTCTTGCAAGCAGTGTTGGTAGAATCATACTCAAATCTCAATCATCGAGGCTTCATGCACGAGCTAACTCGCTTGCGATTCTGTAGGGAGAGCATCGCGCTTGAGTTTCTCGGACAGAATCGCATCGCTTCGCTCACTCGCCGAAAAATGATTTCGCTCTAAAAAGCATCAAAACGCAATCGAGGCGTATGTTTTGTTTACATATGGATTTATTAGTCATTGTTTTAAGCGAAAAAAGTTAATTCAATGCATTCAACAATGAAGAACACGTAAAAATCATGCAATGATGCAAATCACGATTCGAATCATGAGCGATTCTCTGGGCCATGATTCTGATGGGATTTGACTCACGCATGATTTGAATCGCCGATGAGATTTGAGAATTTGAGATTTTACCAACACTGATTGCAAGAGGATGAGAGGATGTGGAAAACGAAGCGCTTTGACAAGGACATCCTAGTCGAATCATTTCGTGCGGCAAGTGGTAATCTAAACCTAAATGCGGATCAGTTAACAAAAACTGTAGCGAAGGCATGTGATGCATCAATCCCGAAAAGACGCAGTAGGTGACGTCCGGCTTACTGGTGAAACGAGTCACTCAGGGATTTTCGTTCTGCTTGTCTATGGGCAAAAAGACGCGTTACGAGATCGCGAACAGAAGAACAGATAGAGAACAGAATAAGGTGGCATTTTTTGCAGCTAGGGAAGCATTGAACTGCGAGATCAAGTTGAGCAAGTTTAACTGCTACAAAGAATTGTGCCACGAAGCCGATGCCAATCCGTGAGGGGTATGCTTATTGGATGATAATGACGAAGAGCAAAGGATCAACGCCGCTAGTTGAAATATGCTCGGAAAAGCTAAAGTGAATCGTGTCGGGTCTTTACCCGCATCACAGCCCAACACTGTGGCCATCGATTTCGTACGATGATGAAGACGACACTGTTGAAACTCAGGTCTAAAGAGAAGAGCGGAGATGTTAAGGACGGTAATGCAAAAATGCCTGGAAGAAGGCAATTTTCCTGATAGATGGTAGATACGAAGGTAGACGCAATCCGGGCCGTCATTCAGAGGGCCGAGATGGCCTCTAAGCAAAAAAGGAGAGGTGGTCGGTACTGTGCTGTCGTATCAATCGATGTTAAAAATACGTTCAAGAGCGCTAGCTAGAAGGCCATCGCTATAGCACTGCATAGTATGCGTGTTTTTTTTTTTATCTTTCGTTTATTTGGAAGGCTCATTTGCCGTGAAGCGTTACGGAGCCGAAATCAAGTTTAACAATACATTTCTTGATTCTTATACATAGTGTTAGTTTTGGGGAACCGAAAGACTCGCGGTTTAGTCGAGGTTAGGGAATACAATAATACAGTAGGAAAGGAAAGGATTTTAGGGTGCTTAAGTAATTACGATGCTGATGTTCACAAAGTTGACGTTCCTCGCATTTTTACATCTGTAACAGGACAAACAAACTTTTTGGGAGACAACGACGAGAAGAAGACATACGGAAGGATTAACGACAGACATGGAAATGTACAACAAGAGGAAGACATTCGATATGGGGTACGACAGACAAGGGAATGGGCAGGCAATGATTACAGTTTTACATCAGCAACTTTCAAAAATTGGTGGACCAGGGACATGTACTCGAGATCAAGGTAGTATGCGAGTTCTGGCGTACTTATGCAGGATTTTGAAGGGCTATAGGGCATTGCACGGAAGAATCTGTTTCTCTTTCGTTCTTCATAAATTTGACGTTTACTGGCCTTGTTGATTTCTTATTTCTTTGCAGCGAAAAAGAGACAAAGCAGTCCGTGCAGTGCCCTATTTCGAGAATCGTGTCCTGACTTACAAAGCAAACATCCGGCAAAGGTCGATCAGGGTCACGGCATGAGTGCGATGTTCAATGGAATACTAACGCTGAAGCTGCCCACAGGAGTCGTGATTGTTGGATTAGTCGATGACGTTGTCTTGTCGATAACGGATGAGAATCTAAAGGAGGTGGAAATGCTGGCAGCTGAAACGATCGATATAGGGCACTGCACGGACGAATCTCTTTCTCTTTCGTTCGTCATGAAATTTGACATTTACTGGTCTTGTTGTTTTTTATTTCTTTGTAGTGCGAAAAAGCCAAAGCAATCCGTGCAGTGGCCTATAATCGAAAACTGGATGCAGGGCTGCCATATATACAGATTTATCTGTATTTTACAGATTTTTTAACGTCAATACAGACTTGATACAGATTACAGATTTTATACAGATTTTTCAAAAACAATACAGATTTGTACAGATTTTTAGTTATTTTAAATGTTATCGTCCCTTTAAAAATGAAATACGGTTTGCTATAAAACTATCACTCCTGTCTTCAATGGTTCACCACATGTATTTAACCTCGTATTTAACTGACGGCGAATCGCCACGATTGCTTTGATTAATATTTTGGTGGCTCTCTGTTGTGGTTCAGTAGACCTATACTGTGGTGCTTTCAAATCTATTGGATATTGCCTTTCCATAATTGACCAGGTTCTACCAAACCGCACCAAGCGGCTTTTTGACTGCCTTGTGATCTTTTGTTCGAAAAAGGAAAAGGGGAATCATTTCATATCAATTCATACGATAAATTTGTTGTAGAATAATAAGTTACGTGGTTGAAGGATATCCGATCAAATAAATCTGCTAAACGAAAGCTTGGACAAATAAAAGGGGAATTTTTTGTTGGCGTTTGGTGCGATTTGGCAGAACCCCGACCAATTCAAACTTAGTACCATTTTACTGCCACACATAAAAACCATAAATAGAGTGTGACTGCTTTCTGCGTACTTCGTAAACGCAGTTGAGTTTCAGATAGAGTACTGTTATTTCTAATTAAATTGATTGGTTCTCAAAAAAAGAACTCCTTATATATATATATATAAGAAGTTTGGAATATGTGAGTTTAAATATAAGATAGTTAAATTTTTCTAGAGACCATTCTATCACCCTTTCAGCTCATGTATATCTCGTTGACTGCTAAGTTTGTCGGTGTGCTTAGTTTCCATCAGTATTGTGTGATAAATAATCATAGATTTATTAAACAAATTGAAATCTTTCACAGGCACACTGGAAAATTGTATTGTGATATGTTTATCTATCATAATTTTATGCAATTGTGTTATAACCATAAGTTGATTGGGAATGCATAAATGGCAAGATATAGCAATTTTTGCGTAATCGGGCTTAGTAACTGAACTCAAGTACATCACATTACAATCATCCTATTCGATATACTGCATAATTTAAAAAAAATCTATTTTCCCTCAAATACAGACAATACAGATTTTTTAAGATTGCCAATACAGATTTACGAAAAAATCATCTGACAGCCCTGACTGGATGGCTGTCAGTTTACAATTGGCCCACCACAAAACAGAGGTTGTGTTGGTTTGGTTAGAAACCGCAAAGCCGCACAGAGGGTGAACATTTCTGTCGGAGGGCACGTAATTAGGTCACAGCAATCACTAAAACACCGAGGGTGATGATTAAGGAGGCTCAAAAAACACTTTTTCAAATTGTTTTTGAAGGGCCGCCCTCTTATTCGGTTCTATTTGATACCCTGATGCTCTGGACAAAATTTCAGCACATTGGATATGGATAAATATGCATTCTTACGAAGTTGCAAAGAACTTGACGACGGGACCAGCGAATGAATTAACAGCGACAGCGACCGCTCAGAGATAGGGAGAGAGTGACACAATCGGTTACTGGGGAGGTTTCGTCGTCGAGGACCTTCTTGTCGGAGTAGGATGGATCCGTCGCCAGGGGATCCAGGCGAAACAAGTTTATTCGTTGCCCAAAGTTTCGACACGGGGATTGTGGCTTACTCAGGGGGTAAGTATTTTTGTCGTTTCACGTCCATCGTTTCGTCTAACTATAACTGTCTGAACTGCTTTATGTTCATTTCATTCATTCATTTATTTAGTTAACATCTAAACAGATAACACTGAATCAACAATTTGACGCCACAATGCACGGTTCGAGGCCGCATCTCTCCATCCTCGGATACGCCCCACGCTCGCCAAATCGTTCTGCACCTGGTCTGCCCATCTCGCTCGCTGCGCTCCACGCCGTCTCGTACCAGCCGGATCGGAAGCGAACACCATCTTTGCAGGGTTGCTGTCCGGCATTCTTGCAACATGTCCTGCCCATCGTACCCTTCCGGCTTTAGCTACCTTCTGGATACTGGGTTCGCCGTAGAGTTGGGCGAGCTCATGGTTCATTCTTCGCCGCCACACACCGTCTTCTTGCACACCGCCAAAGATGGTCCTAAGCACCCGTCTCTCGAATACTCCGAGTGCTTGCAAGTCCTCCTCGAGCATTGTCCATGTTTCATGTCCGTAGAGAACTACCGGTCTTATTAACGTCTTGTACATGACACATTTGGTGCGGTGGCGAATCTTTAATGACCGCAGTTTCTTCCGGAGCCCGTAGTAGGCCCGACTTCCACAGATGATGCGCCTTCGTATTTCACGACTAACGTTGTTGTCAGCCGTTAGCAAGGATCCGAGGTAGACGAATTCCTTGACCTCCTCGAAGGTATCCCCGTCTATCGTAACACTGCTTCCCAGACGGGCCCTGTCGCGCTCGGTTCCGCCCACAAGCATGTACTTTGTCTTTGACGCATTCACCACCAGTCCAACTTTTGTTGCTTCACGTTTCAGGCGGGTGTACAGTTCTGCCACCTTTGCAAATGTTCGGCCGACAATGTCCATGTCATCCGCGAAGCAAATAAATTGACTGGATCTGTTGAAAATCGTACCCCGGCTGTTACACCCGGCTCTCCGCATGACACCTTCTAGCGCAATGTTGAACAACAGGCACGAAAGTCCATCACCTTGTCTTAGTCCCCGGCGCGATTCGAACGAACTGGAGTGTTCGCCCGAAATCTTCACACAGTTTTGCACACCATCCACCGTTGCTTTGATCAGTCTGGTAAGCTTCCCAGGGAAGCTGTTCTCGTCCATAATTTTCCATAGCTCTACGCGGTCTATACTGTCGTATGCCGCCTTGAAATCAACGAACAGATGGTGCGTTGGGACCTGGTATTCACGGCATTTTTGAAGGATTTGCCGTACAGTAAAGATCTGGTCCGTTGTCGAGCGGCCGTCAACGAAGCCGGCTTGATAACTTCCCACGAACTCGTTCACTAATGGTGACAGACGACGGAAGATGATCTGGGATATCACTTTGTAGGCGGCATTAAGGATGGTGATCGCTCGAAAGTTCTCACACTCCAGTTTGTCGCCTTTCTTGTAGATGGGGCATATAACCCCTTCCTTCCACTCCTCCGGTAGCTGTTCGGTTTCCCAGATTCTGACTATCAGTTTGTGCAGGCAAGTGGCCAGCTTTTCCGGCCCATCTTGATGAGCTCAGCTCCGATACCATCCTTACCAGCTGCTTTATTGGCCTTTAGCTGTTGAATGGCATCCTTAACTTCCCTCAAGGTGGGGGCTGGTTGGCTTCCATCGTCCGCTGAACTGACGTAGTCATCTCCTCCGCTGCCTTGACTTTCACTGCCTGTACTCTCAGCGCCATTCAGATGTTCCTCGTAGTGCTGCTTCCACCTTTCGATCACCATACGTTCGTCCGTCAAGATGCTCCCATCCTTATCCCGGCACATTTCGGCTCGCGGCACGAAGCCTTTGCGGGATGCGTTGAGCTTCTGATAGAACTTGCGTGTATCTTGAGAACGGCACAGCTGTTCCATCTCCTCGCACTCCGCTTCTTCCAGGCGGCGTTTCTTCTCCTGAAAAGGCGGGTCTGCTGTCTCCGCTTCCGTCTATAACGTTCCACGTTCTGCCGGGTACCTTGCTGCAGCGCGACCGCCCGCGCTGCGTCCTTCTCCTCCAGAATCTGTCTGCACTCTTCGTCGAACCAATCGTTCCGTCGACTTCGACCCATATACCCGACGTTGTTCTCCGCTGCGTCGTTAATGGCTGCTTTAACTGTACTCCAGCAGTCCTCAAGAAGGGCCCCATCGAGCTCACCCTCTTCCGGCAACGCTGCCTCGAGATGCTGCGCGTATGCAGTGGCGACATCAGGTTGCTTCAGTCGCTCTAGGTCGTACCGCGGCGGTCGTCGGTACCGAACATTGTTGATTACGGATAGTTTTGGGCGCAGTTTAACCATCACCAGATAGTGGTCAGAGTCGATGTTAGCGCCACGATATGTCCTGACGTCGATAATGTCGGAGAAGTGCCGTCCATCAATCAGAACGTGGTCGATTTGTGATTCTGTCTGCAGTGGTGATCTCCAGGTGTACCGATACGGGAGGCTGTGTTGGAAGTAGGTGCTACGAATGGCCATATTCTTGGAGGCGGCGAAATCAATTAGTCGTAGGCCGTTTTCGTTCGTCAGCCGGTGAGCGCTGAACTTTCCAATAGTCGGTCTAAACTCCTCCTCTTGGCCAACCTGAGCGTTCAAATCTCCTATGATGATTTTGACGTCGTGTCTTGGGCAGCTGTCGTACTCACGTTCCAGCTGCGCGTAGAATGCGTCCTTATCATCATCAGTGCTTCCGGAGTGTGGGCTATGGACGTTGATTATGCTGAAGTTGAAGAACCGGCCTTTGATCCTCAACCTGCACATTCTTTCATTGATCGGCCACCACCCGATCACGCGCCTTTGCATATCGCCCATCACTATGAAAGCTGTTCCCAGCTCGTGTGTGTTGCCGCAGCTCTGGTAGATGGTATGATTACCTCTAAACGTTCGCACCATTGATCCCTTCCAACAAACCTCCTGCAGCGCTACGATGCCGAATCCACGGTCCTTGAGCACATCGGCGAGTATGCGTGTGCTCCCGATGAAGTTGAGAGATTTGCAGTTCCACGAACCGAGTTTCCAATCGCTAGTCCCTTTTCGTCGCAGTGGTCTTCGCCGATGGTTCCGGTCCGTACTCTCTTGTTGATTGTTCGTTGCTTAAGATTTTTAAAGGCTGGCTTGCAGGGCCTGACACCAAACCCCTAAATTTCCGGAGGACCATTCCTCCTTATTTCCGGTGGACCATGGTGCACAGTTTCACTTTAGAGTCCCTCGCTGGCACTCGGACGATGATCAGCCGCCCCTAACATGGAGAACAGACGCTGTTGTGAGCCGATCCTGACATGGAGAACAGACGCTCAATAAGATTTGCACCTCCGAGAGGAGCAAACCCCCTTCCCTGTCAGCATACGACCATAGTTCCCACCGGGGTTGGTTACCCGATCTTCCCTAAGGTTGCTCGTATCCCGGCCAGCACCGCGGGGAGGTAGGGATAGGAGTTGCTGGGTAAGAGGCTAAGGACCGCGAGATGGGGTCTATTTTATTCCTTCAGGTACGCGAAGTACCAATGGTACGCTTTACCCAGCATTTGCCGTGCCATGTTTTATGTAGGTACATTATTACGGAACACTACAAATCGTGGTATCACAATACTGGCAAATGGCCCCATTGCCAAGACTATGATTAGACCTATATCATGCTGGGAGCTGAATAGCTCATAGACAAGGGAGGACGGATCTGGGCGAGATTTCGCCGCCGGGAATTTTTCGTCGACGTAGGCCAGATCCACACACCAAGTGGGTGACAGCGGATGGTACCCGCACATCCCCAAGTGGTGCACATGTGGTGTAATCTAATGTGAGTTGTGGGTATTACACGTATACAACCACAAGGTGAGGGACCGAATGTATGGGTGAGCATACAAGTAAGCCTCACAAGGTACAGGGTTGGACAGAATGATCGGGACAGGCAAAATGTTATTGAAATTCAAATGACCATAGCTCTGTGGAAAATCAACCGATTTCTTTGTTTCTTATAGTGTTCGACGGGAAAATTAATCAAGTTTTGGAAAACTGGTCAAATCCATGTTCAGACCGGTGTATACCGGAGATAATTCGGATTATTAGAGGACATGTCAAAAACGCTATTTTTTGAGCCCTTGTATTCTTTGCTTGGGTGAAGTGGTGACTCTTTTTATATTTTTTACATAAACTAGAGCTCTTCATGAGTTGATTGATATATTGATGTCACAGATCGGACAACAAAAACCTGAGATATGGCCGTTTCCGTGAAATCCGTGAAACCGGTTCCACCCATTGTCGCATGCACGCTATTGTTTTAGTAGGCAGCGTTCTTGCACCAAGTGGTATCCTGTGTTTCTTAGCAAATATTTAAATTACAATTGTCCTAGACTGCCGCATATTTGTCCCATGCTTGCTGAGATTTCCTATGTGCATGGGACAATTATGCGTAGAACGACAGTAAAGGTGAGCGCCGGTCCGAAAATCGTCAGTGGCGACAGCGCACAATGGTCGGATTCGTCAAATTTCACGGCATAATTCCATAACTCGAAAACCATCAGCGCTAAAGTTTTTATGTCTTCAGACGAAGTTATCTACATGAAAAATCTATTTTGGTGTAAGTTGTCATTAGGGTGGCCCTTTGTGACAAATTTTGTTAAATGTTTTTTCTTAATCTTTCAAATTAGGGGGTCGCACTGTTCTACAAAGTTGTATAACATTTAATTCTAAACATTTTTGCAAAAATAATATTAATTTTATCTCATACAGGTAATGTGTTATGACAAAATTACTAAATTTAGATAGGGTAGTTCCGATAAATACAATTTTCAGCTTCTACTTTTTTCAATTAAAATTATTTTCAAAAATTGTCAAAGCATCGCTTCACGGTCTCTGGATTGCGCGTTTTTTGGGTTTATAATATGGTCGCTAGCTTCATTTTTAAGCATGTTATCACGAGAAATGTAATTTTTTCTAGCTTTATACTACAATGTGTAGCATATATTAGCAAACAAATCAATCGTCTTCTGAAATTATACATTCAGGCCAATGAAATCAATGACATCCCATTTGTCCATCTTTGTCCATTCTTGTTTGATGATCGCATTAGTTTTTGTATGAAAATTCCGCAATTCCATGTAAAACACCATTACCCACCGGATTTTCACAATAACTTGGTGGAATTTCATTTATTTAGTTTACATCTAAACAGATAACACCTAATCAACAATTTGACGACACAATACACGGTTCTAGGCCGCATCTCTCCATCCTCGAATGCGCTCTACACTCGCCAAGTCGTTTTGCACCTGGTCTGCCCACCTTGCTCGCTGTGCTCCACGCGTGTCTCGTAGGGGAGAACGGTCCAAAATGCACCCCTGGAGCAAAATGGCCTCACGCATAAAATTACTCATATAATCTGTTGTAGTACATTTATGAACGAAAATTACCATTACAATTCATAATTAGTTATCCATCATTGAGCTCCATTGGAAAAATTTAGCAAAATTCCTTCATATTCACTCAAATTTAACGATTTAACACCATCTTTGCAGGGTTGCTGTCAGGCATTCTTGCAACATGTCCTGCCCATCGTACCCTTCCGGCTTTAGCTACCTGCTGGATACTGGGTTCGCCGTAGATCTGGGCGAGCTCGTGGTTCATTCTTTGCCGCCACACACCGTCTTCTTGCTTGCCGCCAAAGATGGTCCTAAGCACTCGTCTCTCGAATACTCCGAGTGCTTGCAACTCCTCCTCGAGCATTGTCCATGATTCATGTCCGTAGAGGACAACCGGTCTTATTAGCGTCTTGTACATGACACATTTGGTGCGGTGGAGAATCATTTTTGACCGCAGCTTCATCTGGAGCCCGTAGTAGGCCCGACTTCCACAGATGATGCGCCTTCATATTTTACGACTAACATTGTTATCAGCCGTTAGCAAGGATCCGAAGTAGACGAATTCCTCGACCATCTCGAAGGTATCCCCGTCTATCGTAACACTGCTTCCCAGGCGGGCCCTGTCGCGCTCGGTTCCGCCCACAAGCATGTACTTTGTCTTTGACGCATTCACCACCAGTCCAACTTATGTTGCTTCACGTTTCAGGCGGGTGTACAGTTCTGCCACCTTTGCAAATATTCGGCCGACAATGTCCATGTCATCCGCGAAACAAATAAATTGACTGGATCTGCTGAAAATCGTACCCGGCTGTTATATCCGGCTTTCCGCATGACACCTTCTTGCGCAATGTTGAACAACAGGCACGTCCCCGGCCCGATTCGAACGAACTGGAGTGTTCGCCCGAAATCTTCACACAGTTTTGCACACCATCCACCGTTGCTTTGATCAGTCTGGTAAGCTTCCCAGGGAAGCTGTTCTTGTCCATAATTTTCCATAGCTCTACGCGGTCTATACTGTCGTATGGCGCCTTGAAATCAACGCACAGATGGTGCGTTCGGACCTGCTATTCACGGCATTTTTGAAGGATTTGCCGTACAGTAAAGATCTGGTCCATTGTCGAGCGGCCGTCAACGAAGCCGGCTTGATAACTTCCCACGAACTCGTTCACTAATGGTGACAGACGACGGAAGATGATCTGGGATATTGTAGGCGGCATTAAGGATACTGATCGCTCGAAAGTGCTCACACTCCAGCTTGTTGCCTTTTTTGTAGATGGGGCATATAACCCCTTTCTTCCACTCCTCCGGTAGCTGTTCAGTTTCCCAAATTCTGACTATAAATTTGTGCAGGCAAGTGGCTAGCTTTTTCCTGCTTGATGAGCTCAGCTCCGATACCATCCTTACCAACTGCTTTATTGGTCTTTAGCTGTTGGATGGCATCCTTAACTTCCCTCAAGGTGGGGGCTGGTTGGCTTCCATCGTCCGCTGAACTGACGCAGTCATCTCTTCCGCTGCCTGTACTCTCAGCGCCATTAAAATGTTCCTCGTAGTGCTGCTTCCACCTTTCGATCACCACACGTTCGTCCGTCAAGATGCTCCCATCCTTATTCCGGCACATTTCGGCTCGCGGCACGAAGCCTTTGCGGGATGCGTTGAGCTTCTGATAGAACTTGCGTGTATCTTGAGAACGGCACAGCTGTTCCATCTCCTCGCACTCCGCTTCTTCCAGGCGGCGTTTCTTCTCCTAAAAAAGGCGGGTCTGCTGTCTGCGCTTCCGTTTATAATGTTCCACATTCTGCCGGGAACCTTGCTGCAGTGCGACCACCCGCGCTGCGTCCTTCTCCTCCAGAATCTGTCTGCACTCTTCGTTGAACCAATCGTTCCGTCGACTTCGTCCCATATACCCGATGTTGTTCTCCGCTGCGTCGTTAATGGCTGCTTTGACTGTATTCCAGCAGTCCTCACCCTCTTCCGGCAACGCGCGTATGCAGTGGCGACATCAGGTTGCTCCAATCGCTCTAGGTCGTACCGCGGCGGTCGTCGGTACCGAACATTGTTGATGACGGATAGTTTTGGGCGCAGTTTAATCATCACCAGATAGTGGTCAGAGTCGATGTTAGCGCCACGATATGTCCTGACGTCGATAATGTCGGAGAAGTGCCGTCCATCGATCAGAACGTGGTTGATTTGTGATTCTGTCTGCAGTGGTGATCTCCAGGTGTACCGATGCGGGAGGCTGTGTTGGAAGTAGGTGCTGCGAATGGCCATATTCTTGGAGGCGGCGAAATCAATTAGTCGTAGGCCGTTTTCGTTCGTCAGCCGGTGAGCGCTGAACTTTCCAATAGTCGGTCTAAACTCCTCCTCTTGGCCAACCTGAGCGTGCAAATCTCCTATGACGATTTTGGCGTCGTGGCTTGGGCAGCTGTCGTACTCACGTTCCAGCTGCGCATAGAATGCGTCCTTATCATCATCAGTGCTTCCGGAGTGTGGGCTATGGACGTTGATTATGCTGAAGTTGAAGAACCGGCCTTTGATCCTCAACCTGCACATTCTTTCATTGATCAGCCACCACCAGATCATGCGCCTTTGCATATCGCCCATCACTATGAAAGCTGTTCCCAGCTCGTGTGTGTTGCCGCAGCTCTGGTAGATTGATTACCTCTAAACGTTCGCACCATGGATCCCTGCAGCACAATTATGGCAGATTTGGTTGCAGCAACTTATATATGATTCGTTCCGGTTCTATATGAGTCACATAAACTCGTTTACGACATGTGTGCTGCTCAGGTTCAGTACTTAGTCATGATTTTGCAAAAGAAGATCAATGGAGTTAAATCTGAGGGTTTCTGAAAAAGTTTTACATGTTCCGGAATAGTATATAATGATTAAAAATGATCATTTTCCCCGGAGCAGCATTCCGGAACATGTCTAACTTGTCCAGAAAACCTCAAAACGAGCTCCATTGATCTTTTTTTGCAAAGTCATGAAGTTTGAGATGTCGCAAGTGAGGCTTCATAAATGATCAAAACTGGCCGTTTTCCACCAATGGACATCATTCCATAACATGTTCAACTTTTTCAGAAACCCTCAAAATGAGCTCCATTGAACTTGTTTTGCAAAATCATGAAGTTTGAGGCTAGGGTTTATAGCTAATAAAAAAAATTAACCGGCATACAAGGTTTCCGGAACATTCCCGGACACGTCCAACTTGTCCAACAACTATCAGGATGGTCTCAATTGATCTTATTTTGCAAAATCATAAAGTTTGACTTGTCGCACGTTGACTTATGGAACTGCTAAACAACTGGTACCAAAAAACCTACCACAGTACACACCGGAATATTTCTGGAATCAAGTGGGCCAATCCTAAGTATTATCTCATTTCCAGAAACTAGAGATCTGAGCGATTGTTTTGAGGGGTTGGTTGTCACAATCGGTTGAGAAAATCATTTAAAAGGAATTTGATTTGTTTCTTATTTTTGTAATTCAGCAGTGAGCACACATGTTGGTAAAAAGAAACGATTAGATTGATGCTGTATTTCTTTGTTTTACGATGAGATCATATATTCTCATCATTCAGATGGAAAACCGGAACAGTTGCCCTATAATATGACTTTTGCACAATATTCATCAAGAATGATCTTTATTCGAAACCGAGCAACATTATACCAACCGATTATATTCCAAACGGCATGAAATCTACTGAATGGGAGAGTCAGAGTTTTGTGGATCGCATGTCGTCACGTCGCCGTCGTCGTCGTCATCGTCGTTGGGGTGACATTATGGAAAATTCAAGAGAGAGCAAAGAAAATGAGCGAACGAGAGTGAGCTCCGGCCAGCTCGCATCGCACAGGATGTGTGCTTCTGCTGTTGCGTTTTTTGGGGAAAAGCCTCGCTCGGTTCGGGAGCAGACGTTCAGTGAGTGTACACCGATAAAGGAATGCGGACCGCAGCGGCAGCAGCAGCAACAACGACGACGACGACGACGGTGACTGCCAAGACCAAGACGACAGAGGAACCCCGTCAGCCGCAGCAGCAGCAGCAGATCCGGACTGATTTGGTCAGGCGGCAGTTGTGGAGTGTGGGTGGTGCGTGACACCATCATCACCATCAGCGGCAGCAGCATTTCTTTCTTCCTGCAAAGCTCCCGAAAGCCACACCACTAGTGGAAAAGTGCTGGACCGGAATTTCAGTTGATTTTCTTGTGAATTGAATTGGTTTGGGACGGTTTCTGTCTGCCTTGCAGAAGACTTTTGGTGTGCATTTTCACGGTGTACTTTAGACTGCTGGACTGTGAAGTGAAGAACGAGTTGGGATTAGAGTGAAAGTCCTGTCTACAGAAACTTGAGCAGCTCGCAGGTTCATGAAGTGGTACGAGTCTGAAGGGACATAGGTCGGAATTCTGTGGACAGAGATTTGAGGTTTTGGTAATTTGTGGGGAACGGTTTTGAGCCAAGGCGAAAAAGATTTGGTGTTCCGATTTTTTTTTTTCGTCAAGGGATTCTCTCCTGGTGGTGGCTGCCTGCTTCTTCTTCGTCTAGTGTAGCAAAGAAGTGCGTGTTCTTGGTATTGTTCCTGGCGCTGGTGCTGATGCTGTTCTCTCGTGAACATCTCTCACTCTCGGTGTGTTTATAATAAATTCCTTTCTGAGTTTGTCGTCTGGTGGGGCTTCCTACCAAGGATGGCCTGGTTGATGGTTTTTTGGAAAATGTAGGCTACTCGGTGTTCAATTGAGAATCTCCGTACAAGAGCAAAAGTTGGCCAAGTGATTCTCGATTTGATTGTGGTGGTATTTGGCAGCACGGCAGAGTAAAGAGCATGTGTGCCTTGAATGGCTAAGTGATTGGTGAGGAAAATTGCGGGCGGTGGGTGGAAAAACAACACGCGAAGAGAAAAGTGCTGGTATTCCGTGGTCGTAGATGTTAATGAATTTCTCGCGAACGCCTAGGAAAAGCAGTGAGTGTCCCAAGGAAGACGAAGACGAGAGTGAGTCACCACCTCTGTGAAGGAATTTTCCAAAATAGAGCAGAGAATCGAGTAGTGAGTGGGATTTTGCGAGCGAATTCGAAGAGCAGGAAAGTGCCATCTGGAGAATCCAGCAGGAGTGAAGTGGCGTTTTAATCAGTGACCTCGTAGTACGCATGAGTTGTGATATCGATTGATTGCGCACGCAAAGGGTTTTGCTCGCCGCGCCATCTCGCTACAGTGTACTCTGTAATGCCGTTTGGGGCCATCATCGAGAAGCAGGGATCGGCATCCTGCAGCGCGTTGCCGTAGCCGCGGATGAGTGAAAAGTTTGACGGAACGTTGCCAGTAGCCGTCCCAGATTCACGGTTCGCGTCCCATTCGAAGGAATTCTTCCGGCCAACGGGCCTATTTCGGTCGCGAGTGTCTAGTGTCGAAAAACCGAGCAACAGCAGCAGTAATAGAGTGTGCGATCAAGATGGCCGCAAGTGTTCCACGACGACGAGCAGTGCCAGTGTTGAGATACAGTGCTACAGCGAGCTACTCCAGAATACCGTGTCCCGTTGCAGCAGTGCAGCGACACCACTAAGAAGCATACGCAAGGACGTTAGAAAACTGAGATGATGGGGCCATGAGCCCGAGCCCCGAGGTCATCAAGAGTCGCAAGTGCGTCTCAAGCGGGCCTGCACCATGCTAGCGCCGCCGAACCCGAGGTCAATATGCGGCCAGGACCCGGGCTGGTCGTGATGGCGCTTGCGTTTATTTCGGGGGCTCGGCGAGGCACCAGTCAACAGAGCAGTGCCAGTCAAGGTAGCAAGTTGGGCAAATTTGAGGAAGACAATACGGAAGCACTATCACGGATAAATCCGTGGTTGTCAGCGTGCGATCTGGCGCAACCCAACTCAGCACCGGATCTCCAGGTACCTACACTTTCCGCATGATATAGCAATTTCCCTCAAATCATAACTCGTCGACGGATTTCTTGCGGAAAATTCCCCAGGAATCACCATCGAACCCCTGCGATTCAAATCCATCACGGGGGGAAAAAAATCATAGCGAACAAATCACCGCACAATTCAGTGTCAGTGCAAAAAATAGTAGAAGAAAACACATCTCATTCATCAATTATATAATAATAAAATTCAGATCTATCAAGATTCTAAATCAGGAGAGCGTGCGAGTGAGAGTCCTTCTGGAACATGTGTTTGTGTGTGCGCCAGGAAAGTGTGTTTGAGTTTCTGAGAGTCTGTGACAAGGACCTTCGTTCGATTCGCTCTTTCGATGGTGCAAAAGCAATGCTCCTTTGGCAGACAGATAAACCAACATCACCAACACTCTCTGGGTTTCTCCCAACAAACAAACTTCAGCGAGAAACAGTTGGGGGGGGGGGGCACCGTGTGAGGGAAAGTGGATTACACCTAATGAGTAGGAGGATAAATCGCGACTTTACACACTAATACATGGATGATTGCTTGCTCTGCTAGGAGAAAAGAAATGAAAATTTCTTCTGTGGCAGAATTCGCAAATCTCTGTGCCCTAACTTTCATAATGTTTGATACCAGAAAAAAATTAAACTTTTCGATTGGAAAGTTACGAGATAATTCCCTGGAAACGATTTCTTCTGCGTATTGGAACTTTTGGTTTCTTACTCTTTTATCGACACACATTTCTGAAATGAATTAGATACTACGAAGAAAACAGCAGGAGTTGTGGCCAACTAATAACTTATTGTCTATGGGAAACCTTCTGCCGTGCAGAATTTCCATGGTAACTATTCACCGAAAAATTCAATGGAAATGGAAACCTGCCAGAGAAAGACAGTCCACCAAGCCCTCCGGGGAAATGCCATTCAGATTTTCCCACACGTTTATTGTGTTTGAGCTTGATGTAACAAAATTTGAAACAATGTAGGTTGAAATATTGGGAAACAAAAAAAAGCAATTGTTTCACATTTGGATGAAACACTTCGAGATTTTGCGAGGCTGGATTTCAACACGATACAAACCTGCGATGTATAACGCGCCTCCACAATTTGTTCACACTGGAAAGAGAAGAGGTGGATGCGTGGTGCGTTGTTCTTTGCTAAATGCCAACTCATAGGCGTTCTGTCTGCCTCCGGTTTGTAAAAATGTCATGATCGGCTATTGAATTTGTTAATTGACCTTTCCGGTCAAAATTTTTTAATCGCTCAATCGATTCTTTGGCTTATTTAAGGTCAACTTTCCCAAAGAACCCATATTTTTTGAAGCCTCTAACTATTTTTAAAATCAAAAACATAAACCGAATAAGTGCTGCACGTGTGAACCGGCCTGAAAAATTCACCCAATGTTCGTTCAAAATCGGATCAATTTAAAAAAAAAACAGCACTTTTTGTTTTAAATTTAAAAAATACTTAGGGGCGTAAAAAAATATGGATTCTTTGAGAAAGTTGACCTTAAATAAGTCAAAGAATCGACTGAGATAATAAAACGAAATACAATTCATGACGCGAAAGGTCAATTGTCGGATGAGACTAGTATGCCCTAATGCTTCTGGTCAGTGAAGCAGATTTGAACATTTTCTTCAAATCTTCTGAAGAGTTTCAAGTAGTCTAACTTTGATATTTTAAAACTAAGAACCATTCGACAAAATAATTCAATTACATATAAATATTGGCAAATAATTTTGAAGTCTATATTTGATTTTTTTTTTCCTTTATAAATACTGATTTATCGCTTTGCTTTTCATTGATATCAAGGAAGTATCTTCATAACTTTTAAAATGGCCGATCTAGATCAAATTTTAGGGTGATCAGCAATGCGAATCTTTTCACTTTGATCTCCTTCCTGGTTCAACGTCGTTAGACCCATACCTGGCGCTTAGGGTTAGAAAGTCAATCCCGGGACATTCAGGGAAATATTTTTTGAAATCCCGAAAAAAAAGTGAATGACTTCAAGAAGCCAAATAACAATTAATATTTAGGAAGTTTTGAAATTCTGGAACCATAGCTACAAAACAGTTTTACTGTTTTGTGATTCATGAAAAATATATGCCCGAATCTGGAAGTCAATGACAATGCGCTAAAACAATACAATCAACTTCTATAAACTACGAACTAATCATTTCAAAAGAGGTGAACATCACCTTTGGAGTAAAACATCAAGAGCATTGGTTGGTTTGTTATGATGTTACAGTCAAACCTCCATGAGTCGATGTTCTATGACTCGATATCGACTCATGGAATCAAAATATGCCATATTAAAAAATGTTTTCTGGGTTACTGTGATGGTCCCTTCAAACAGCTTTCTATAGATTTCCTATTCCACATATCGATATTTCCATGAGTCGATGGTCCCTTCAATATCGACTCATGGAGGTTTGACTGTATATTGCTGGCCAAAATCAAAGGCACAACATTTGCGAAATAATGATTTTTTGGTCTATAATAATTATAGTGAACACATGAACAATATAAAAAATAATGCAATTACAGCCGAAACTTCCTCTGCTGAATTTGTCGGATTTTCAGTGGCGTAGCCACGGGGATGGTTTTTGACATAAAACCACCCCAGAGACAACATTTTTAGAAGTGATTTTTTTTCCAAAGAAAATGTTCAGAAAACCCAAGAAATCCACCCCCAAGGCAATATTTTCTGGCTACGCCACTGATTCATTTTATATCCGCTGTAATCAAGAAACATGGCTGTGGAGTTGAATAAAGCGCTTATATGACCGAAAATAGTTCTCTATAGCTTATATAGCTAAAATTGTTTGTTGTTAAAGCAGAAAATTGTTTTGCGTAGCATGTCGTTTGACCAAACAAACCATTTGGTTGAAGCCGAAAATGTCATTTGGTCGAACAGTTCCTTTGGCTGGAAAATAAACAGCCAATAGCTCAATTGGCTGTAATGGTCGTGTTGCAGAAAGGGTCCGAAAGTGTCGTTCTACTGAATCGACCATTTTGTCATTAAAGCCGTTTAGCCGAATAGGTCATTTGGCAGAAAATGCCGTTGAGCGAGAAAAGACATTTTCGGGCCAAATTGCGCTTTCTGCCGAGCGGTTAAACGACCATTTCGGCCAAATTAACTGTTAGGGCAAACAACTTCTCGGACAAATTACCGACTCGGCCAAATATGCCAAAACAAAACAAAACAGCAACGCGGGAGCCATTTGTTTGTTTGTTTGATGCTCATAGTATAACCAGAAGCTCAAATTAAAATTAAAAAGTGAACCCCGTTAATATTATCGGGGGTCCACGGTACTTGTCACATTCGGTCAAATGTTATTTTCGGTCAAACCATTTTCGCGCGTTAGTTTCGGCCTAATGGAATTTGGATTAAAACATCAAAAACATTTGTTGGTTTGTTATGATGTTATTTTGGAATCAAAGGCACAACATTTGCGCGCAACTTCAATTATTATCTGCGTTAAACCAGTTGGACCTAAAACTCAATCTGCGACAAACAAGTGTAAAATTTGGGAAAAAGACAGGATTTGTCAAAACAATATTAACTCTGTATCAGAAATATTGTATGCCGAATGAAACATTTTCATAAGTTACGAAGAAATCTAAAGTTTGTTGTCTAAACTTTAATATTTAGAAGACAACCATTTATGACAACATTTTTTTAAGTTCAATATTAAAACAATGCCTTAACTCTTTCAGGACGGATGGGTTATATATGCCCAGCGTATTAGATTGGCTGTGAAGGTTCCCACTTTCTTCACCAAAAAATGTTCATTAGGATGTCGGTTCACAGGGAAAAAATATCGGAGGTCAAGTTTGACTATACTCCCAAGACCCAGATATCCAAAACTTGGAAATATTTCTCTTCTGAGAGAATTCAAATGAATCTGAAATGTTTGGATCCTATATCCGTTTGACAACTATATGCACTCTATCAAGCTTAGTCATCCTGATCGTTGAGACAGTGATCAATTTTCAGGAATACAAAGTGCTCAAGGTTCTCCAAAACGTTCTAGACTTCGGCCCACGGTATTTGCTAGTTCAACCAAGGCTTTTGCAGTGTCCTTAATATTGATATGTACCCAATCTGGTTCAATAAGCATATGCGCACACTGCAAATTCATCTTTCTTGAATACGAGATATTCAAGGTACTCCATAGCTCTACCCAAGTTATCTACCAGATCAACCAAGGCATTTTCAATGTTCTCTACATCGATGTGTACCCAATCTAGTTCAATAAGCATGCGCACAATACCAACCCAATTTCGTTGAACAGTGGTACCAACAGTGGTCCATAATTATCCACGTTGATTCAAATTTGAAGAAGTCCGCAGAATTTTCCGTGGAAATTTCAAAGAGTCAGTGGAATATCCTTAGATTTTTCTAATTGAACCCTAGAACATCACGTTAGCACCCCAGAGATTTTTTTTTCGTGGAAATACATTGATCCTTCAATACAATTTCTCGTTAGAAAACTTCGAGTGTAAATTTTAAAGGATTTCCCGTTGAAATCCAAAAGAAAATACTCGTAGAAATAGAATTTTTGAACGGAGAAGAGTCTTTTGGTAGAAAGAAAAAAAAAACATTGGAGGTGAATAAAGCACTTATAGAATAGAACCCTTGCACAAATCGTAGATGGAGTTGTAGAGATGAACATATCCACTGTCATTGTAGATTTTGCCACAATCTTCAATTAAGTGGACCAGATTTTCTCCACACACCCGGCCACGTCCTTACAAGTGTTTTTTTTTGTAATAGTTCTGTCATCTGCCTTAGAAAACGATTGGAACCGAAACAGTTTTCACAGACGAAGAAGATTGAAAAGGGGCAAAACGCATACAAGTTATATGATCTTTTCAGTTATATAATGGATATAATGAATATGTAAGATACAATAACTATAGTGAACACATTTCTAAATGTAACAAATAATGAAAATACAGTCGAATCTTCCTCTGATGAATTTGTAGGATTTATTCATTTTAAACCCGTTGTAATCAAGAAACATGATCAAAAATAGTCCTCTTTAGCTTATATTGCTAATATTGTTTGTTGGTAAGGCTGGACGTTGTTTGGCCTAATATGTCGTTTGCAAACAAACCATTTAGCTGAAGCCCATTTTACCGAAAATGTCATTTGGTCGAACAGTTCCTTTGGTTAAAAAAAAAAAACGGTCAATAGCTCAATTGGCTGTAATGGTCGTGTGGCAGAAAGAGTAATTTGGACAAGATGGTCATTCGACCGAAAGTGTCGTTCTGCTGAATTGGTCATTTTTCCATAAACACCATTTAGCCGAATATGTCATTCGGAAGAAAATGCCGTTTGGTCGGAATGGCTGCGAGACATTTTCGGGCCAAATGGCTCTTTCTGCCAAACGACGATTTCTACCAAACGGCATGATCTATTCGGTCAAATGACTTTTTCGGTCAAACGACCATTTCGGCCAAATGAACTGTTAGGGCAAACAACTTCTCGGTCAAATTATCAATTCGGACGAATATCCCTCAATCTGACCGTTTCTAATTTGAACCCCGTTGGTTTGAACATCGTTCAAATTAAAAAGTGTTTAAACCCCATTTAGCACGTGGGATCGAGCAAAAATAATGAAACATCATGTTTGATGATATGGAAATGCTAATATCATCTTCCAAACTTAGACGTACATGTTCATGATAGAATTAGAGGCGAAAGTATAGAATTGATAGTTCCGTTAGGACACGGCAGACATGAAGAATGTTTTTTTAGAAGTCGATTTGAAAGCAAGCGGATGGCAATATTTGTGATGGCACATATCACACATATCGCACATATCATGTTTGATGCTCATAGAGTAACCAAAAGTTCAAATTGAAAAGTGAACCCCGTTAATATGAATGAGGTGCCGTTGTTATATTCGGTCAAACCATTTCTGCCCTAAAACCGTTTCGGACAAGCGTTAATTTCGGCGTAATGTAATTTGGATAGATTACCTTCGGCCTAACGTGTTATTCAACCAAGTGGCATTCGAATGGCTTTTCGCCGAATGACTTTCGATTAGTCGACAGGTAGGACCATTTGGCCGAAATATGTCATTTGGTCGAACAAATCTTTGGGGAAAAACCCATGTAGCCAACAATTTTATTTAGCCGAAATGGACACGGCCAAAAATGTTGTTCATCTGACTGACCATTTGGCCGAAAAATCGTTTGGTCGTTTGGCAGAAAAGCCATTTAGGTGAAAATGTTATTTGACCAAACAGGTGGGTGTTCGAGAACATACAACCCGTTTAGTAATCAGCATTTGGCCGTTGGACCAAATGACATTTTGCCATTTCTGTCAAACAACCATTTTAGCCAAACGACATTTTTGGCTGTATAACCTTTCGGCCAAACGACCATTTCAGCAAAACGACGTGGTAGGGAATAATGCTTCTACGGCCAAATTACCAACTCCGTCGTATGCCGCTTTGGCCAAATGAAATTTTTGGCCAAACTGTTTCCCGTTGTAGAACCGTTTCATCCAAACATTCGGCTTGATGTTGTTCGACTTAACGTATTATTTGGCCAAATGGCTTTCCGTCAAATGATTTTCGGCCAAACGACCCTTCCTCTTTTTTTTATAATTTCCATTGAATTTCTTAAAACTTAAAAGTAGTTGCCATGGAAAATCCGAAAATAATTTTCTTATGAATATGTTGGAGAAGCTCATAGAATTTTCGGGAAAAGTTCATCAGGTTTTTCTAATGAAATTCAAAAGGTTTTCCGTCGAAATTTTGAAAAAAAGCGGAAAAAATCTTTAAGAAACAAACGTAAAAAAAATTCTACGCCTAACCAAATGTTTGACAAACTACACCGCCAGATAGGTTAAATGATCTGAGCTTCTAGACGTTTTGAAGACGTATGGCATCATTTCTTTCTACGAATCGATATTGAGTCTTAGAACATCGACTCATAGAGAGTCCAGTGTAGCTTGTAACTACTAATGTGCGCGTTATCTAATTTTTGTGTGTGTTTTTTGACATGTTTCTGTGATCATGTTATATAGGGCTAGGAAATAATAAAGCGAACAGAAGATAAATTCAAAATTAAAGCAAATTCTTAGGGAAATTATCAATACTTTGCATGAGCACCGTGATTCTTCAGTGATGCTATCAACCGTTTTGGCAAACTTTCTTAGAAATTGTGCAAAATTTCCTTAGAAAGCGAGTTTAGGGTGGTCGACTCCTAGTTCTTATTCGCCAGTATAAGAGACGGGATCACCGTCTACGACCAGGGGTCGTACTGACTGAAACTTAACACACATAACATATTGGCATAATTGCCGCAAAATGTGGTCCTTCCAGGATTTTGAAACGCTAGCGAACCTAGCGGAAGTCAAGCTTTACTGAACAACGCGCATAAGACAGAGCAGCATGCTTTGCTGACTCTTACTTTCGCCTTGGATATACAGGAGTGCCGTTTGTTGAGGGTTGATAAACAAAGAGCCTACTTTGAAATTTGCAGTTTGTTCTATGATACCTATCTCCCAAGTAACATTTTAAGATTTATGGTTTACTACAAGAGTATTTGAATCCTACAACAATAAAACCATAGTCAAGGCATTTTATTCTTTATCGCTAACACCAAAACCTCATGGAGAGTAGTATCTGCTTAGTTGACCCACTCTTGAAATGGTTTTGAAGGGTAAATGCAAGACGGGTTTCAAGATCAGAATATGACAAAACATGAATACGAATTCGGCACCAAAAACCTTTCGTAATCTATTTGTAAACCATTATAAAAGACAGTTGGCCTCATTTGCAACCTTTTCTAAGCCACTTAATCTTGATGCCTGCGGAAATCTCTAGATCTAGCTTTATGCAAACATTCACATGAAATAATAAAATACGTTCAGTCTCAACAAAATAAATTAAAGTTTATTGTACATGAAACCATAAAATGCCATAATCAAATATTGAAATGAAATATTTATAATCATCGAGAAAAATAATCAAAGCAAATTTGATATATGATGCTTCAATTTTTGGTGCCAAATGAGATTTATTGTGTCATATAATGCGAAATTCCGATATAACTGATGCGCTCTCAGCAAACCCCGTTTTAAATATTATTTTTCGAAAACAAATTGTTGTTAAATTTGCACTTATCTGTTAATTGCGTATTATTTAATTGTTTTATTATTTGCAGCTGATTTGTTTATAAAATGTCATATAAAATCATAAATGTAATGCAGTACTAATAGATATTTCGTTACAAATTCTCTGCTAATGTGTAGTGAAAAAAAATATGGCGATGGTATCCGAGACGATTTCTCGCCATCCATTTATTCACATTGCTTTGCTTCGATGTAATTAGCAATAAAATCATAATTCTTAGATATGGCATGTATGAAGGCTCGAATGACTGTTATAAATGCTGAATGGTAATTTTTCGACATATATGGTGATCATAACTAAAGTGAATTTGACAGTTCATGTTTACCAAACGAAAGAAAAACACAGGGCATGGATGGAATTTGGATAGAATTCAAATTGATCATTTAATACACGTAAGTAACACATGAAGTACTCAACTAGTACGGCGCTTTATTAGTCGGACACATAAAATAAAACGTTTCCGTGCCACTGTTGGAAAAGTGGAAAAGTGAAACTTTTATAGTGACTGGAACGGGTTTACGCACCGTGTTTTTCCTCTATCTTTTATTCTTTAAAGTTTGCCCCCTCGTGATTTCGGAAATGAATATTTCGATGTTAATGTGATTTATAAACTTGGAAATTTGTCAGCATGCATATTATGAGTAAGCAAGCAGCGTTGTGATGTTTAAGAGCTATTTTTTTTGCAATAATGAAGGATTCAGCTCTTATTACTAGTCTTCACTTTCCCACTTTTTTGGTTCTGATTTTTTTTCAGAGCTGCAGAGTTTGTATTTTATGAGACTCTTAATGTAGCAAGCATAAATGCCAATTGATCTGATCTAAAGCCGAAAGTACCTTATATAGTAACAAAACGACTTTGAGAAGTATTTCATCATGACAAATAAAACAAACATCAAGGAGTTTTAATAGTATTTCCCAGGCAGGTTTAATCAAAGCATGGACTGCCATAATAAATTTATATTAAAAGTTCATAGTATTCGGAATTAATAACCTGTCACAAAAGGTTTTGGAAACAGCTTGAAGATGGATCAAAATTCAAGCGAGGTAAATGCTTTATCAAAACTGGAGAGCAAGCCTATTGCCATAAGAAAACCATAATAAATAACATCGAATGCCAAAGAGCTGTATTTATTATGTATTTATTATAGAGCTGTTTTGTGCTTAACATCTAGCATTAGACAAGACAGTACATTCATACAACACCTAGTGGAACATTTGAGAATTTTCCGCTTTACAAAAAGTGTTTTCTTACCATGGCGGGAATCGAACCCACATTCCACAGCACGCAAATACGCTTAGACGACCGACACTGTTATCCGCATGGCCACGAAGCCCACAAGAAGCTTCCTTTGGTATCCCCAATTGTTTTACCATAAATTCTGTTAATATTACTATGTGGTACTATCTCATTTGCAAGAAAACATCCCCACACTATGAGAGATCCGCCTCCCAGCTTAGCTATTGCTTGAGTAAATTTTTGTCGTATTCGCTCAATTTAGAAAAAAAAAACGAGTTTTGCCATTTTTCTGTATTTTCAAGCTCAAACTCGCACCCGTCTGTCCAAACAATACAAGTCCAAAAATAAATTGGCTTGGAAATATACTTCCTTGCAAAGCATAAAGTTTTATTAATATTTGCCTTCCTTGACAAAACCTTCTACCGTTTTAAGAAGCTCTGTAAGCCAACTTCACGCACTTCTTTTGTCATCCGACGTGACAAATTAGGCTCTGTACATGCTAAACGTCGCATACAGCAACCTACATGCACAGATGCTCTCTCTTATGTTACCTTACGAGGTGTAGGTGAAACTGTGTTGCTCACTTTTTTTTTCTTTTCTTATTCCAAAGTCCTCTACAACATTTGGAAAACGAAATTGAGGACCGAAAGCATGTGTTTTGAGGAGAATATTTATGAAATATGCAAAAATATCTACTGCCTATCGGTGGGAATCGAACCCATACCTCTCAGTGCGCTAGACGGGTGCTCTCCACTATGTAGTTATGTAGATATGTTATGTGAGATACTGTTCATATGTGGATAATTTAGAGAGATGGGGAAGAAGAGTACGAGGAATGTACTCGTTCCAAACATTTTTTTTATTTTTATATGAGAAATTGTCCACGCTGGGAGTAGGTAGTTCCGAAAACTCATCAAAATCTATCCACGTGGGATATGGACTCCTGTTGAGATCAAAAATAGCCGATCCTCAAAAAAACGTACATTTTTAAGGATATGTAATACTAGCAGACCCGACGAACTTCGTTTCGCCTAAAATTAATTTATTCTCTGTTTAGTTCTCGAGTTATGCAGAAATTTCTGTTTCATTTGTATGGAAGCCCTCCTTTCCAAAAGAGGGAGCGGTCTTGAACCATCTTAAGAACCTTCCCCGGCCTCAAAATCCTCAGCATACAAATTTTCACGCCGATCGGTTCAGTAGTTTCGGATTCCACAAGGTTCAGACAGACAGAAATCAATTTTTATGTATATAGATAAGCAGCCGCATTGACGATTGAGTTACAGTATGAAACCATTTTTCAAGTAGGGTTACCGCTCCTGGACTTCACCTCATAGGTCCTATGTTCATCTTATGAAAAACCAAGAAAATTGAATTTGATTTGTTTCTCATTTTAGAGTTTTTTTTCAGCATTGAGCATGTGAATGACGAAATTTGTGCTGTATTTCTTTGTTTTCCGATGAGATGAATATAAGTTGAGTGAAATGGAAACCAGAACATTTCCCCTATAAAAAAATGATATTCATACATAACGTCTTTTCAATAACAACATAACGTCTTTTGTTAACAAACTGAAGAAATTTGTAAGTAATATGCTTTAATTGGAAATTCCCATAATTTTATTTATTTATCAATTAAATATATTTAAAATGAAAAACAATAAAAAATATTGTAAAAAAATCCCGGATTCCCTGGATTTTCCGGCATAAGCGACATTTTCTATTTCGAATCTCGAGACAAAAAAGAGCCGGGAAATGGACTCTTTACTAATAACATATAAAGCGCTCATTCGCAGCAGCAATACGTCTTCGCACTTCACGGAAAACGTCATTATCAAACAAATTCTTTAACAATTTCAAATAGATCCCCATCAAGCCCTACCTCAGCGCCAACACCACTGGGTCAACCTCTGTATCTAACCGTATTAAAGTACTTTGTCTTGCTAGAGTTAATGGTTAGACCAGTCCTCGTCGTCTTCCTCTTCAGTGGGGCAAAAGCTTTCACTACTGCTCTGCAAACGATTCCAATGAGGTGTTTACGATCATTTAGTAATCTGAGTTCGATCGCTTAGTAGTTTGTCAATAACTCATGCCAGAAGCCGACTTCTTGTGCGAAGGTTTTTCTACAATTTCGCCTAATAGTTCGTCGTTTGAATTCTACTGAAAACGGAATAATAGCGCAAAGAATACGCGGCAAAATGTTAGACGCCGTGTTCAAAAGTATACTCTCTCTGTAATTGGCTCACTGTAGCCTGTGCCTTTTCCCTTTTTTTTGTTTTTTTTTATGTTTTTTTAATTTTAAACTAAAATTCTTTTCAAGTTAAATAACCAAAAATTATTTTTTTCAAAGCAAACCAAATGACCGGAGTGAGTAAAGTTTCAAATGGAACAACTACCCTGCTTACAAGCAGTAATATTCCTCATTGTTGATTTCATCAGCCCCACGCCTTATATTTATGTTGGCTGCAAAACGAGCAACACACATGTGTCGTGGTGGTGAGGGTGATTCTTTCCCTTCTCGAGGTGCTAAAGTGTTTCTCCGGGAAGCAAGGGAAACACTGTTTTTTGTTTCCTTGGACTTGCAAGAGCGAATTCATCCGAAACATCAGTCAGTGGCGACGATGACGAAGATAAAGCCTCTATGACTGAAGTGTGTACGAGTTCTATATGTATGTTAATGGAAAAATAACGGTGGAAACGGATTTTTGGACTGCTTCTTTTTTATTTCGATAGATACAACGGAACTGGTCGACTAAAGTGGGTAAATAACGGGGCAGGGTCTTCTTCGCTCTTTGTTTGAGCCTTCATTGAATTGGGTGGTCTCAGCTGGGTGAAGGATTTTCCTTCCTCGTAGCATAATCGAAAGTACTTATTTTGAAAGGTTTTTTTATTTTTATATGAAATCTTTTTCAGTAGCCTGCAGCCTGCAGCTTTTTGCGTAATTTTCATAATTTCGTAACCTCGTGCCAAACGTTACATAATCTAAAATTATAAAATTACTAGTCGACCCGGCAGACGTTGTCCTGCATAGTAGGCGTTGTGAACTGCCCATGCGAAATATCGATGCGAATCTTAATTTTAGTTTTTCATGATTTACTCAACTTAACTCGTCACTTTCACATGAGGAAATATCATATAAACCCGTCGGAAACTATGGTGAATGTTTCTGCTGAAGGAATGATGAAAATCCATCCAGCCGTTTTCGAGTTATGCGGATACGAACACAGACCATTTCATTTTTATTATATAGATTTTTGACGCATTTTGTCATGGAAAATTCATTTTGCATTCAAGTTATGTTGCCAAAATCAAATGTTACCTTCGTGTCGTTGATGGTGCCATCGTTATGTACGGCTTACTTAATTGCTTGCCACATACACAGATCGTCTGCCACTCTTCATCTTCCTGACAAATATGTTGACTTTCTTCTTCCGGAACAACCAGGCGGGTCTTACTGAATCAAAACTCTCAATTAGGCAACGGCAATTTTTGTATCGGGATGTAAATCCCTAATCACTTTCACAGGATGTAAATCCCTAATCACTTTCTACACACCGTTGTGCTCGCCACTTATTACTGATGCTCCATCGTATGACTGTGCTATCATACATGATGTACGAACAGCCAGCTCAATAGCTACTGAATAGCCTCTGATAAGCTAGAAGCATTTCTCGAAAAAGAGCAGTCGAAGAAACAAATGAAACTCTGCTTGTTGCAGTGACCGTCAGAATATCGTAGAACTACCGCCATTTGCTCCTCCTCAGAACTTCTTGCCCCGTCAACTATAACGTTGTATACTCTCTCCGCTGGAATTTTGTCACGTACCTTTTTATTTTAGATTTCAGGTGCCGCCAAGTTTATCACTTCTTTTTGAATCTTAGGGCTAGTGTAATTTGTTTTTCGATCAAAGTGCTTACTGAATTGTTCATCATATTTTAGCAAACAATGTTGGCAGAATTCCAGAAAATTTCTTCTATTGCTAGATACTTCATTTTCCTTATGTCCTCTTAAAGGAAGACCATATCTCCCCAAACAAAGAATTATTTCAAAAAGCTTTTTCACATAATTCGAAATCTCTGTATCCTGCTGATATTTTTTCTCAAATACGAGCTCTGCAACAGATTTGCTTGTCTGTTTGTGATTAACAAATCTTTTGTTGCACTTCTTATGAAATGAGGATGGTTTGTGTGTTCGCAAACCATCCAGTAGTTTTTTTGTTCATTTGTTATAACCGGTAGAAATAAAACATTCGCGTTGATCTCGGAGTTCGATTTCAACTGAAAACAGTCGGCATGGAAAGAAGAACACTTTATACTTACACTATACTTAATCCATGGAAATGATCCGTAATGGTGTGCCGAGAAACTGCGATACTGTTTTCCATCGAAAGTTTTTGGAAAATTTTGCAGCTTCGGTTGATGTGATCCTGATTCAAGTGTACCCAAGTCAAAAACTTCTGTAGGAGTGACGCAAGGCTGCAAGAACTTAGAAATTGTTGCATTTGGTGAGTTCGTGCTCGGTTGCGGATCTGATTGATCGACGACAGCTGGAGTCGTAAGATAAAAAAATTTCGTATGTCCGTCCTTTTTTCTCATTTTTTTTTTCATTTCTGTGACATATGTTGAATTTAATTAGGGGAATTACTGAATCTACATGTTAATAAAACATAACAGGATAGTTTTATTTACGAATTCTTCAAAAACGAGATCGTACAAAAATCACAAAACGCTCCCGCTACTTGATTTTGACAGTTTCTCCAATTATATCAATGAAGACAAAGAGAAAGGTTAACGGGAATTCTCAAAGTATGTGTAAGTATCCAATAAATTATGACGTTTAATGGTATGGTTTTCATTGGTTAATCTTTTAACATGCGGCAAAGCTCGCTAAACGTCAACAAAGGTTGTCCTATTGAATTAAATAGGACGCTAGGATAAAAAAAATTAGCAATAATTCTAGGGGGGCCAATTTGATCCTAGGAGGGCTAAAGCTCCCCTCCCCCTAGCCCCTCTGTATTTATGCCAATGCTTCTATTGCTATGCATTTTCAATGAACGTCCATCAAACAGCTTGGACGCGCACGCCCTGCCAGTCAGACACGAAGCGAAGCATTCATACTATTTGACAGTTCGCCCATAGACGGAAATTGATAAAGCAGGATCTCCTTCTTCAGGAGAAGAACCCCACCTAGGGAAGAACCGGTGTGATAGAGCGAAAGAGATGGAACATCTGTGGCGTTCTTGAGAAACACGCAAGCTCTATCATAAGTTCAACACATTCCTAAAGGATCCGTACCGCACGCTGAGATGTGCAGAGATAAAGGTAAGGTGATCGAAAAGTGGAAACATCAAAGATACGCCGGAATGATGCTGCAAATACAGGCATTGGGGAGGAAGTAAAAGGTCGTACGATTGAACACCGAAATTCCTCAGCAAATTCCTCTTCACCTTCTACCGGTATCCTACACCATCTTCACTTCTAGTTAATGAGTTGAGGAGTTTACAAGCCAGCGCATTATTGATAGCCACTCGACAACGGATCAGTTCTTCACTGTAAGGCAAACCTTCAAAAATAACATGAGCATCAGGTGCCAAAACGCCATCTTTTCATAGATGTCAAGACGACATACTATATACCGCGTAGAGCTATGGAAAATCATGAACAAGAACAACTATTTTACTTACTTACTTATGCGTCTTGCACACCTCTGGTGGTGCAAAGGGCCGACTTGAAAGATCTCAAACCTGACCTGAGCGTTGTCAAGCTATCGCTTTCACCTGTTGCCAGGTTAGATTTCGGTCGACTCTTTTATTTCTTTATTGAGGCTACGTCGCCATGAGCATCTGGGTCTGCCTTTGCTGCGGTGTCCCACTGGGTTCCAGTCTCATGCTTGTTTCCAGATTTCGTTTCCGCCCCTAGACTGTGGCCGACCCAGCTCTACTTCCGGCCTCTGACAATGACGACGGAGCTCGTTGTTTGATATCCATTTGTGAGGCCACCACGCCCGAATTATATACCGCAGGCAACTATTGATGCACACCTGCAGCCGTTGAATGTTCTCCGCTGATACACACCATGTTTCGCTAGCGTATAATAGCTCAGATTTCAAGTTAGAGTTAAAAACTCGTATTTTGGTGCACTCACTTATCTGCCTGTTTTTCCAGATATTTCTTAAACTCGCAACTAAACTTGCTTTCTTGATCCGTGCGCCTATATCGAAAGAACAACTATCCATGGAAGTTTAAAGACTGATAAAAGTAAACCAAAACTGTGTGAAGGTCTCGGGAGCACACTCCAGTTTATTTGAAATGCACTGTGGCTACGACAATTCTTCGTTCAATATTGTGCCAGATGGAGAGCAACCGGCGTACGATTTTCAACAGATCCAACAGATTCGTTTGCTTTGTGGTTGATAGGTATAGACATTGTCTGTTTGAGCAACAAAAGTTGGACTGGCTATAATGCATAAGAAACAAAGTACAAATAAATTATAGCAGGATTCATGTGGAGGTTTTAAAGTAATAGCACGATCCAATGCATGTTCTACACAATGAACGCCCGCCCAGTGACTTCTTTATACTGAGTAGAATCGCACTCCTTTCACCCGAAACAACCCACACTTTAGAAAAACGATTCATCAAGCACATTATTAAACTTCTTTTTCTATTTTTTTTCTCGTCGAAAATCAGTAGAATTTACCGGAATATCAAAGAAAAACTTTATGGAGAAACACAAAAAAAACAGCCGGAATTTCACGTCATTGCTACGTCCTAAAATCACCGTTGAGAAATTAATATTTGGTTACGGTAAATGCCACACAGCAAATAATTTCGAAAATTCAACGACGTGAAAAATTACAGCTAGTCCCAACAAACGAATAAACACTCGATGTTCAATTAAATTTGATTTAATTTTACAAGCAAGCATGGTTCAAATTTAATTCGATTTAAAGATCAGTAAGATCGATTGAATGTTACGTTTATTTGCATGCTCCAAATATGTGCATGAAAATACATTTAAGATCACAACATATTTGAACATGTGCAGACCAGCACACACCTCCACTATCTTGGCTACTTTCCATTATGTTGAAAATATCAGCTATCTTACCCGAATCTATGTAGTGAAATTTAACGGAAGTAACATTTCGACTAGCGGTGGTAATCCAGCAAGGACACCGTCCTGGGAAAAAAATCTTTTAGATGGTCTCGTCTCCACGCTCAGCAATGAAGAATAATAAAACCAACAGGAGTCTCTGAATTCTCCACGTCATCCACGGAAAAAATAGAAGGAAGCTGGAGACTTCAGACATTCCTTACTCTTAGAAGTTCTAACTCAAACATTCATAATAATTCTTCACCTATCGAACTGAGCAATCAGTTCAATTTGATTAATGACGAAATTGAGTAGCGTCTAGCCCAGATGATTTGATTCATGCGAAGTAGCAAAGGATTTCGCAAATTGTGGTATCTGTTACCGAGTTTCCGGGCTTTCGGAATGAGATTTTGAGTAACCTTCAGGGGATGAAGGTTTCATTCCAGATTGCCAGGAAGGGTGACTGCCACGTTTTTCCGGGATCTTTTGACGATTGCAAACGTCTTCTTCAGTATTTAACTGAGAAGCAGTAAATATTCTTCATGTATGACTATCTGATCTTTGATCTTTGGCCAGAATCAGTTTTTTTTGGATCTTTGATACCTTTTAGACGCAAATTCCGAACACTCAATACGTGGAGATTTATCTGAAATATCATGTTATTATTGCATAGATAATCGCATTTTCACGGCAAGAGGCGTATAGATTTAGAACATTAGAATTGTCCAACTATGAGATAATTTAAGTGCATTTAACCCTTTGAGGCCAACGGGGTCATATATGACACCAACAGAAAAATGGATGTATAAAATCGCACGATAGATAAAAGTGAACCTTCTCTTCAGCAAAATTGCTTGAAATTAACTCCCCTATCAAAGAAAAATATCAGGCATGGACGATCAAGGTCTTACGACAGCCTAGAGCGTCATGAACACGGTGAAGTTACGGAAGAGTTTACGAAAAATTTTGGTGTATTGGCAGCGGATTGTATTGTTTCAAAATAAGATTTTTATTCAAACGTATCCGTAGAGTGACTGTGATGTACAATAAACTTTTGGAAGCTTCAATATGCATTCAATTATATCCATTACACCTCCCGGTAGGACAAAGGATATCGTAGGTTAGTTTTGAGATATTTTGGGCAATCCAAATTGTCCTTGAGTTCGGGACTTGAGATCTACAGCTGCTTAGAAGCTTTTTTCGATACTAAAAGCTTCAATATCCGTTCAATTATATCCAATACACCTCTTAGGAGGTCAACGGATATGGTAAGATAGTTATGAGATATTCTGGGCAATCCAAACTGTCTTTGAGATCGGGATTTGAGATCTACAGCTGCAAAAAAAAAAATCCATTAGCCCTATATTTGCTCTTTTCGGCAATATTAAGCTATATGAGCCAGGGGCTCTATAAGCCAGTATAAAGCATGTTTGCACTGTGACAGGGTTATAGTCGCACGTGGTTTTTTTTTAAATGCTTACGATTAGCTGTAGATCGCCTGTAGATCGCATGTTCTGAACTCAAAGACGATTTTGGTGACCCAGGATATCCTAAACATGTCTCTTGATTTTCAGGAATGTATTATGGATATGGATGAATATATATCCAAACTTAAAGCTACGAAAAAATCTAGAGTAGTGGCTGTAGATAGCAAGTTCTGAACTCAAGGTCGGTTATCCACAGGATATCCCAAAACCAACTTATCATGTTTTCTGGTCTCCTGGATTATGTTATGGACATGCTTGGATACATATCCAAGTTTCTAGTGACGAGAAAAGCTAGTGTCGTTGCAGTAGCTCGCAAGTTCCGAACTCAAGGACAATTTGGATGACCCAGGATATCCCAAAACCATCTAATCATGTCTCCTGATCTTCAAAAATATGTTATGAATATGGTTGAATACATATCCAAGCTTGGCGCGACGAAAAAAGTTAGAGTGGTAGTTGTAAATCGCATGTTCTGACTTCAAGGATAGTTTGGATGATCTAGTACATCTCGAGAAAAAATATGTTTCAACTTGTTTTGTCAGTTCTCCATTACAAATCACGGAACATGGAATATATCAAATTTACTGCGTGATACCGCTTAGAAAAATGTTGGGTCTGAAAGGGTTAAGATGGTGCTCGGAATTTGAGACAATTTTAACTATGCATGTTCGGCATTTGAGACAAAGTTTGGTAAAATAAAATCATTCAGTATTGATAGTTACAATCAATAAAATATGAATATCAAACGCTTATATGAACATTATATTATTTCGCCACCGCCACCCGCCAATTGACCTATAAACATATTTTAATTCATTCGGGGGGGAACATTCTTCACTTTACATCGCATATACATAGATCTGTCGTTTCTATAATGAGCTATCTATTTTATTCGAGACTGCAAATTTTTGATTATGATCATTAAACTACTCACAGGTCATCACTGAGACGTGCAATGTAACATAGTAGATTAAATTTGTCTGTGGCTATTCTTCGCACCAGGTGCAGCAATGTTGCACGTTGAATAGTTACGCGAAAAGTACGACATAGATTGGATCCGATTACTGAATGTTAGAACGATTGATCAAGTTATGGTTTTGTTGTTCAGCTATGTGAGTTGTCTTTCCGCCGGTACTTGGTGGATAGTTTTTAAAGACACTCGGAGCGTGGAACGGAGTCTAGTGGGCGTGGTGGAGCAGGATCGATTTTTTGGGGGAAATGGTCCTTTGACCGAGACCCATTCGGCCGATAGCCATTTGGCCGAATAGCACATAGTCGAACAAACCATTAGGCCAAAACCCATCTGGCTGAGAGTCATTTGGCCGAAAGGGTCATTTGACCGAAAGGGTCATTTGGTCGAAAGGGTCGTTTGGCCGAAAGGATCATTTGGCCGAATAGGACATTTGGCCGAAAGTGTCATTTCGCGAACAGGTCATTTGAAAAGTGAGAAATTAGGAATGAGAAGAGAGACGTCTCACTACAAACTCCTCATTTATCACTTTTTGCTGTAAAAAGTAAGAAGCGCGAAGTTTCAGGATCCGGAAATTAAATTGCTACATAAGTGAGTAAAAGTAATATGATACAAAATACGTGTTGGGAATTAGTTCTACAAACGTCGTTATTTTGATACCAGGGGTTGGGTCTTACGATAGGATTAGACGCCGGCTCAAAAAATGAAGAAAACCCAACTAAAGGGGTTTCAGGGGTCATTTCGGCCAGCGAGTTCGCCGGATCTGAACCCTATGAATTTTATTGTCTGGAGTATGTTGGAGGCCGCGTCTGCTTTAAAACATCTTTTTTTTTTTAAGTATTGAAGTGACATCTGGTGACCTCTGGTGACCTCTGGTAAAATAACACAAGAGCATCTGCGGGTACGTACAATGCGTTCCTCGATCGTCTACGACGAGCAGTTAAGCTCAATATCAAAAAAGATTAATTTTACCCGTGAACTTTCCAAAAGTGATATGTTTTCTTGTGAAATTGAATAAAATGTTTTGATCAAATTATCTATTTATTCTAATGTAGCACTTCAATTGCCAAACCCTGAAGTAAGGAGACGTCTTGCTGCTCACTTCGCGCTCCTCATTTTTTTTTACAGTGAAAAGTGAGAAATGAGGATTGAGAATTGAGACTTCTTTCTTCTTACTCCTAATTTCTCACTTTTCAAATGACCTATTAGGCCAATATATTATTTGGCCAAATGTTCTATTTGGCCAAATGATCCTTTCGGTCTAACGACCCTTTCGGCCTAATGACCCTTTCGGTTGACCAAATGACCTATTCGGCCAAACAACTTTCGGTCTAGTGGAATTCGGCCAAATGGCTTTCGGCCGAATGGGTTTCGGCCAAACAACCCTTCCCCCTACCGTTTATTTGGGAGGCTCTTATGCCGTGAAGCGTTACGGAACCGAAATCGTGTTTTTCAATACAGTTTTTATGATTCTTATACATTAATGTTAGTTTTAGGGAACCGAAAGACTCGCAGTTTGGTCGAGGTTAGGGAGTACAATAAAACAGTAAGAAAGGATTAGTAAATAAATGTTTTGGTGCACTAATGTTTCTTAAGTTTAGATTTTGGTACTCAACCAACCTTCACCTTAAGTTAAGGAAATAATGCCCACGAATTGAAAAAAAATTAACTCATGAATAAAAATCGACTAAATTCATGCCAACTTGATGCTCTACTGTGGCCTAATTGATGAAGCTTTCAAGATTGTTGAAATTTGGCGTTCGTTAATTCAAAGTGTAAACTTCACCAATAGGAAACAACTGAGCGAAGTAAATTACTTGGTAGCTAAAAATGAGTGTTGTTACCATACGCTGTTGGAAAAATCTTGTTAGACCTTGGGAAAATTTAGTCCGCTATGGGTATGGATTGGAGTACGAGACACTGAAGATGGCCTTACAGTTGAAGTTAGTTGAAATACTAAACTCGTCTTATGGAAGTCATTCAACTAAAAAAAACTTAATAATTTTCTGTTCTTTTGTTGTTTACTGCTTGCATGGGGTTTTGTATCTCCTTACATTGATAACGCGGCCTCATTAGATTTGCCTACTAGGGCTTTGATGCCTTGCTCAAGGACAACCCGCACGAATCTAAAACTAATTGTACTAGCGCTTTCAAGGGTACAACACACAATACGCAAGCAACGCACAGCTGTCAGCATCAGTGGCGTAGTCAGGAAATTGGTCGGGGTGGGGGGGGGTGGTGGTTGTTTTGAACATTTTTTTTCTCACAAAAAAAAATTCTTCTAAAAATTTCGTCTCTTGGGGAGGGTTTTATGTGTCCAAACCCCCCCCCCCGTGGCTATGCCACCGGTCAGCATGCGTGAAATAATAAATATGATAGTTGTGTGTGACTTCCGTTTTGAATGCGGTGCCCTTCAAAACGCGAGTGCTTTCAGTATTGGATTCCGTGAGGATTGTCCTTAAACCCTTTGTTTGATGTCCGAAATTTTTTCTTCTTATCAACGACTGTGTTTGTAGTGTGCCCACTGCAAAGAAGCATTTGGTACGGCTTGTTTCTATTTTTGTTTTGAGATCTGGACAGTTTGATCGATCGTCTTGTCTTTTCCAGTTCCTTCATGTATCATGAGAGTCTTTTTCATTCCTATGCTTTGGACCTTCACAACCACTTCGTGGTCAGTTTTCCTTCAGAATTTCTTCTACAGAGTAACATATACCCAAACTTGTAGTAAAGTGAGAATTTAATGGAGTTTAATGAAGCTTCATCGACTGAGAACACTAGCTTGACATGTCTTTGGTTAATGGTGTTGCGCTGGGGCTGAATAGGTCATTTAGCCGAATAGTTCATTTGAAAAGTGAGAAATTAGGAATAAGAAGAGAGACGTCTCACTTCTCAATCTTCATGTTTCTCTTCACACTGTAAAAAGTGAGAAGCCCGAAATGAGTAGTGAGACGTCTCACTACCCACTTCGCACTTCTCACTTTTCACAGTAAGAAGTGAGAAATAGGGAGTGAGAAGTGAGATGTCTCTCTTCTCATTTCTCATTTATCACTTCTCGCTGTAAAAAGTGAGTAATGAGGAAAGAGAAGTGAGACGTCTCACTACTCACTTTGCGCTTCTCACTTTTGACAGCGAGAAGTGATGAATGAGGAGTAAGAAGTGAGACGTCTCACTTCTCTACCCTCATTTCTCACTTCTCACCGTGAAAAGTAAGTAGCGCAAAGTGAGTAGTGAGACATCTCAATACTCACTTTTTATAGCGAGAAGTGAGAAATGAGGAATGAGAGGAGAGGCGTCTCTCTTCTCATTCCTAACATCTCACTTTTCAAATGAACTATTTGGTCAAATGTCCTATTCGGCCAAATGACCCTTTCGGCCAAATGTCCTATTCGGCCAAATTACCTTTTCGGCAAAATAATCCTTTCGGCCAAATGACCCTCTCGCCCAAATGGTACTTTCGGCCAAATGACCCTTTCGGCCAAATGACCCTTTCGGCCAAATTACTTTCGGCCTAATGGTCTGTTCGGCCGAATGGGTTTCGGTCAAATGACCCTTCCCCTTATTAATGAAGGACAACATTATCACCCCACTTCACCTAATACCATTCAATGAAAGCATTATATTTGCATTGCCACCTCATTCAGTACTTACAACTTTCTAGAATCGGTCGCAAAACACTATTTAGGTGTGATTTAGTAGTATTTAATAACATTTAGTTCAAATAGTAATCAATCGTAATTGAGTTCCGCCAAATGACGTTCCGCGAAATGTCTTTCGGTGAAATGGTGCATTCAATAAAATATCTTTCAGTGAAATAATACATTCCGCGAGATGCCGCACAATGAAAAAAAATCCGCGAAATGGTATACAACCGTTGACACGGGTCACAATAGACGCAAGTTATCAGATGTGGATTTTTGCTTAATCTTCAGCTAGAAGATTTACATTCCAGCATCTGGGTTGAACCACAAGGTTGGTTACTTGTTCAAGTCGACTAGTGGCGAAACCTTCATCTGTTGTTGCTCGTAACATCGCATCTCCATATCTAAGAGAATTTTCATTCAGTCATCTGTCCCATCCGAGGCCCTGACTATTTCAGTTTTTCCATCTCTGCCTCAAATGCCACACATTCTCACATGTTTTTCTCACCAAAAACCACCCATCGAATAGTCCTGGTTGGCATCGCCGAGAGAGCGGAAAAGCGACAGAGTTCTCTCGTGAGTACACGCCTCAGTGTGGGTGCGCTGAGAGGACTGGAAAAATCCTAATTTTGACAGGACAAATTCAAATTGACTGAGCTGCCCGAGGATTGACAGATGGGGCCATTGCGACACAGCGACGACGGCGAAGACGGAACCCTCGAGCCAGGCAAACAAACATGAGGAGAAGCCGAGTGTGTAATTAATTCATATAAATTACTGGTATTGATTTTAACTTCGCGGCACAACTCGACGTTACGGGGCGCTATGTATGCCAACCGAGTTGGTGTTGTTCACGCGTATGAATTCGGTCACCTCCGTCACTCCTTTCTCCTTTCTACTGGTTCAAGCTGTGTTGGTGTGCGCTCCACCGATTTTCCCGGAACAAACAGAATCGATAGAAAAAATCATCAGCAGCGATAAGATTATCGTCGATGTTATCGTTGCTTCATTGATTGAGGGTGGTGTACATGCGAGAAACCAAAACCAGGAAAGCTAGAACGGATAAATGGATTGATTTGAGCCGAACATGTGATGGAATTGGGCGACAGTAATGAGTGCAAAATTTTCCGTTGGGGTGCTGTCTAGAGGAGAAGCAAATATTGAATAATTATTTTCTTTGATGAATGGCGAATTCCACCCAATCAGAATACCCTAAAATGGAAAGATACGGAAAGATTTTTCACAGTGATGTTCATGAATGCTAGTGATCAATTGTTATGGAAAATCATTTAAAAAACTTTCATTTTTTGTTAAATATTTGTTCTCAAAATGTGAACCTAAATGTTGTATATAATCAGCATTCTACTCACAAAAGGGATTACCACAGGTAGGCAGAGTAAGGCTCACAAAGTCCGCTAATTGCAGATAAAAATTATTACCGTTTTTCAAGAAGAGCGGAAAGTGTCCAAACTGGGTAGGGATGGAGACAGGGCATTTCGAAAATGTGTGGATTTTTACCAGCAATAATGTCACGTTGCATGTCAAAGAATCTTTGAAATAAACCAATTTGTGCTTCGGTTCATTCTTCGGAGAAAATCTTGTTTTGAAGCTCGTCTTTCAGCAGTCACCCTAGGAAGCACTACAGAATCTCATTCAGCACCGTTGCTCAATTCTTAGCAGTTTTCTAATTTACGAGAAGTGGAGCTCATTTGTCATGTTTATCGACAATGTTTTTGATTTCGATCGCTTTTCAACCGCCAACGCTTCCGCTGCCACCGTTCTACAAACAAATTCTTAGCAATCCTACCAGGAATGCAAGAATTCAAACGATACTGTGGAGTTTATCGTGCTGATGAGATGGAAAACTGCGCCAATAAACTATCCGCATCTTTTGAGACTTTTGGATAAATAAACACTGGCTCGCTCCAGTATTTTCCGAAAATCTCCGGTTTTCATCCTCCCGCCTTCCCAGAGTTCATCCTTTCGCAATCATTAGACCGAGCATTTTAATGGCCTCTTAAAAATCCTTTCAAACAACCACCCCGAACTCGTTGATGGTTTATGCTAAAAACTATCATTCCAAGCTGTCGCCATTGATGGCGGACCACATGCTGGCCGCATCCTGGCCGCGCCCGCAACCATCTTCGAATCGGTTTTGCGATTTGTTTATATCTGATGCTTCCCTGCACTGACCACCACCGGCCAGTGGACGTCTACGTCTCTTTAAAGGCCGACCAATAGTTCAAATAAATACTCCCCGTCAAAGTGGCAATTCCCGCGTGAAGACAAACACATGTCCGACGGACGACAGAGGGACGGCGGAAAATAAATCATCAAACAGCCAGCCGGCGCACTGATTGGCGGTTAATTTCCCTAAAGCGGTATCGCTTTGAGGTTGGATGAACTTTCAATAGGGCAATTGTATTGCGTTTGGTTATTGACAAAAAATGTGGCATTGATTGCAGTTGATGTGTAAGGACAATCACGACAGATTCCAAAAATGGCTGCCACAATGGTCGGCCTCACTCCTCACCTGGTGTTTTTCCTCTAACAAATGTAAATTTGTAGGCGATTAGCACATCTGAAACCCATTTTTTCGTGTGTGCTACATGTGGGAAATGTTAAAAAAAATGATTTTCTCTGTTGCTTGTCTTCAACTTTTGGAGTTATTTTTGAAACTGGTTAGTTTTGAAATTGGATTCCATCGCGATTCACCTTATTTTATTTATTTATTCAGACTAAGGCCGAAGTGGCCTGTGCGGTATATAAGAGTCTTCTCCATTCGGCTCGGTCCATGGCTACACGTCACCAACCACGCAGTCTACGGAGGGTCCGCAAGTCATCTTCCACCTGATCGATCCACCTTGCCCGCTGCGCACCTCGCCTTCTTGTACCCGTCGGATCGTTGTCGAGAACCATTTTCACCGGGTTATTGTCCGACATTCTGGCTACGTGCCCGGCCCACCGCAGTCGTCCGATTTTCGCGGTGTGAACGATGGATGGTTCTCCCAACAGCTGATGCAATTAGTGGTTAATTCGCCTCCTCCACGTACCGTCCGCCATCTGCATCCCACCATAGATGGTACGCAGCACTTTCCTTTCGAAAACTCCGAGTGCGCGTTGGTCCTCCACGAGCATCGTCCAGGTCTCGTGTCCGTAGAGGACTACCGGTCTAATGAGCGATTCACCTTAATCCTTTGTGATTTTCAGTGTAGTGTGTGTGTGTGTTTTTTAGTGTTTGTAGTGTAGATTTGAAGCGAGTAAAAAAACAATGAAGCTAGGAATAAAATACTCGTCCACGCAACTACGATTTCTATAACTACCTGGATTGTAGATTAGCAATATACAAACATATCTAATATCCTTGAAAGCGTATTGGGCTGATCAAGCTGGTAATGACGTAAAGGAAAATGTATGCCTCTAATTATGCCTCTATTGAAGCAATTTTAATTTAGATCGCCGGTGGTGTTTTTCTGTCGTAGAAAAAAGCAGTAGATCTACGAAATGGATGATAAAATTTTCGTCAATATCGTACAGGTCCGTTTATACTGATATATTGATGATGGGACACGCCACAGTGTACAAAACGGCAAATGACGGTTCACTGTACATTAAATTTGTCTCCCGCGATGCAATGTAAGAATCGATTAAGAGGAACACAGTGCAGAGGCTTGTTTACACATGTTGGACGTTGGTTGAAGTGCGAATGGAAGTCGAAGAGGTTCTATCGTGCGTTACGTCTGTGTGTTTGATCTGCCGCTGGAGGTGAGAGATGAAAGTTTATCGCGTATACTCGGACAGTTTGGAAAAGTCGATCAAGTTACACGAGAAAAATTTCCCGCGGAATTGAGATTAGGACATCTCTACACTGGAGTTCGAGGTGTGCATATGGAGGTAGTAAAAAGTATTCCTCCGTCGATAGATGTAGCTGGAATCAAGGGACGAAGACTTAGGGATACTTGCTTTCTGTGTCAAGCAGTTGGTCATCGGAGAGACTCCTGTCCTCAAGCGCGGAAGAAATCCGGAAAACAAGCGCAGTGTATTACGTATGCTGGCGTTGTATCTGGAAACAAAGGAGAGCGAATATCATTGGAAACATCGGATGAGGACTTCATCGAAGTTCCTGAAGAAAATCCGAAATCAGGAAACCAGAAGCAGTTGGTAGTTCATGATAACGTACATTCGGAAATGACATTCGAAATGACGTGACACTACTGGAGGAGGTGGCTATTGCGATTAAGGAAGCAATGTCTCATCCACTGGCGACTCAGCGACGGGCTCAGCTTTCCGGTTCGGGTCCGGATCAAGTTCTGCTTCTGTAACACAGCCGAAAAAGAAGTGTGTCTGACGATCGTATTATTAATTGTATTTTATATTTTATATATACTATTATAATTATTTGCTCTTGGCTCCATAGAGTTTTTAATGAACAACTGAGCCTAATAAATAAACAAACTGAAAAAAAGAGATGTTATTGGACTGGCTCGGTGGCTAACATGCCAACCCTACTTTGTATCTCAAACGTTGTGCTATCTTCTACCAAAAAAATCCTGTTATTCTACCTTTCATACCGACAGTTTAAATAAAATCCTCTGGCAAATATAAAGGGTTGTAGAGCTCTCGGTATCAGTTTGACCACCCTTTCTCTTTCTTTGCACTCCCAGGACGTGATAAGGACAGATCTGTGCTGTTTAATAATGAACTAGTATTTGAGCGATTCCAAGCAACAGCATCAAAATTTAAGAAAATTTTTAATTCATGATTTTCTATTGAGTTGAAACTTTGCACAGTTTTTCAATTTCATCTAAATCGTCATTTTTCGATATCAAATCTTCATATTGAGTCACGACTAACTTTTCAAAAGGGTGTATGTGAAAATGGTTCAAAAATATTTAAAAGCTGCACAGCAAAAACGGAATGTTCGATTGTTATGATTTTTTCAGCAAAGTTAGACAACTAAATGGTGATTCTTAAGAAAATGTGCACAGTAAAAAAAAAATTTTTTTGCCTTTAAAAATATCATTTTTGTCACAAAAACTCAAATATCTCAAAACCCTATCTTTTTTCGAACGTAATTTTTTTAGGGTCCATTATATTAGCTATCTACCATAAAAATTTGGTGATGGTAAACTAATAAACAAAAAAGTTATGACATTTCAAACATTTCACAATTTTCACATATAGTAAACAAAAAAAAATTTCCGTGTATTTTTTTTTCAAGAATCGCAGTTTGATGCTGATTTTATTGTTAAGGGCCTTGCGTGAGTTAAACAAGTTGTTTGTATGATATTCCATATTTATGTATTCATCGATATTATGTATATTATATGTATAAATAAATAAAAATGAATTAATATTATCCTAAGTATTAAATTAAATGTGGCAGTTACACAATGTTGTTATAGAAACTCTAAGAGTTTTGGGTTTGAATTTTGGTATGGGTTATGATATCATGAAAACAGTTTATTAATACTTATTTTTATTTATTTTTATTCAAATTTTTTAAAATATCGAACACTTTTGAATTATTATCAGCACAGTTTGAGTATAGTTTTGCTTTAATTTTATTTTCCGACAATGGAATGAAACAGTGAAATTTTTGGGTTCCTTGGATCGTTTTCGCGTTATTAAATTGCTCGCTGAGCTCTGAAGCCTTTATTTCGTACTCTTCAGTAGTAGTAAAACAAAATGATAATTTGGTTAAATCTTTTCTTTTCTACGATTTGCCCAATCAAAAAGTTCTTTCGCAGTTTTAATTGGATGCTCACGTTCTTTGGCTAAACTTGCTCTTGTGGCCATGCGCTTTATTGTTCCTCCAATAGCATCACAAGGACCTTTGCCATGTGATGTAGCAAAAAATGCCATTCTGCATCAATTCCGTACATTGATTTAAATGGACATAGGCTCGAAAAATTCTTACGATTTTTGTACTGCGACGCGGCTCCACCAGACATGAAATATATCTCTTGGACTTCTTGATGCCTATCAACGCGGAAAAGGTGACTCATCTTTTCAATGAACAAGTTTACGGATACTGAATCGTGTCTTAAATCTTCGGAAATTATAATAAAACTTAAGTGTTCAATTTGCGTACTTCCATTAAAATAAATAACGAATGGATGAATTGTAGCTTGTTGTACGTTCCAGTGATGGGACTGCACTTCATCTTGCAATACAAAGCTGTAATTTTCAGAAAAATCACAAATGACTAAAAATTCACCATTTTGTAATGTATTTTTCGTATTTTTAAAAAGCTGGATTGTTCTGTTTTAATGAAATCGTGAGGATTAAACTTTCTAATTTCAAGCAAAATATGACACAAACTCATCTACAGGTTTTACAATAGTTTCTATGTCACACCTATCCGTGGTCACCCATTGCTCAAATGATAACTGATCAATATATTTTTCTTCAAACTCAGCGAATAAAGTATTTTCCAATGATGAAGAATCTGGACAATCCGAACAAGATCGTAGATAGCAATTTGATGTTGTATTTTCACACAAAAGACTACCAGTTAACATTTTAATATCCTTTGTTAAATTGATTCTTTTCAAACTATGTAAAATAAGATTAATATTCTCATGGGTTGTGCACACACACACATTATGTGTTCCTGAATTGGAAAGAAGCTTACATTGCCTTGGCCGAAGGCTTGCAAATGAGGGAAAACCTATTTTAATATTATCGTGAATTTCATTGAAGGGCGTGTAAGCTTCTTTCAAAGTCGTCATCATTAATCGTTTTTGGATTGCTTGACGCTTTCCATCTTTTTTTACTGATACATAATCTTTTTGACCAGGCATAGCTCGACTTACTTCATCATCTTCAAAATATTGAACTACTATTTCTTTTGTCTCATCTGTTAATGCAGTACTAGACCTAGTATTTTTAGTTGAAAGACAGTTATTCTTCAATTGTTTTGCCTCTTTTACTGTATTTCTATTGGTTTTGAACTCATCAATGGCATCCTGAATAGACCACGAACTTGGCAGCAGCAACATCTGGCAATTCCTCAGTTGCTGTCGTTTTCGAACTTCCTGCGTTCTGCTCAACCGATGATATACAGATTGCTCTTTTGTCAACGTTTAGACGGCAGGACGTGCAAATGCGTAAATTTGTATTCAATGTGGACATTGGAGCATAACCAGTCGCTTTCAGTTTATCTATGGTGCTTTCGGTGAGATTTCGTAACTCTTTTGAACACTTTTTTCCATCAAACGGCCTACAACAGTTGAGAAAGCGGCTACTCATGTTGTTCGTAATATTTCAATAAACAAAATCACTTTTAAGTTTTACTGACTAGTTTGGTGTCATTTGCTTGACTGAAGAAAAAATTACTATAAGATCTTTAACAACCTTAGTAGTAGTAATTTTTTTGCTTTTTCGTGAGCATTGTCATGGTATGTACCTATCATGCATTTGTTGTTGTTGAAGATACCCGTTTCCTCCCGATCATAAAGTCTATTCTCTAAGAGGTATATTTTTTGCAGGTAAACTATAGACGTACACGTGTATATAAATCTTTGATTTTGCAGCTTTTGTATGTTTCTGATATGTTTCTATCAACGTTATTATCAACAGGTTTCAACACTATTAAAAGAATTTTTCGCCAGTCACGTGCAATGAAAATTATGACACTATCAATACTTTTGATCACAACACTGGATCGTGTCTAAGTTTCTTATAGATGCTATGAATAATTAAATCAAAATATCATGAAAACAACTTGTTTAAATCACGTCCCTTAACAATAAAATCTGCACCAAACTGCAATTCTCGAAATAACTTACACAGAAAAAATTTTTTGTTTACTAAATGTGAAAATTGTGAAATGTTTGAAATGTCATAACTTTTTTGTTTATTAGTTTACCATCACCAAATTTTTATGGTAGATAGCTAATATAATGGACCGTTTTCCCTAAAAAATTACGTTCGAAAAAGATAGGGTTTTGAGATATTTGAGTTTTGTGACAAAATGATATTTTTAAAGGCAAAAAAATTTTTTTCTTACTGTGCACATTTTCTTAAGAATCACCATTTAGTTGTCTAACTTTGCTGAAAAAATCATAACAATCGAACATTCCGTTTTTGCTGTGCAGCTTTTTAAATATTTTTGAACCATTTTCACATACACCCTTTTGAAAAGTTAGTCGTGACTCAATATGAAGATTTGATATTGAAAAATGACGATTTAGATGAAATTGAAAAACTGTGCAGAGTTTCAAATATTTTCGAAATGGTCGCTCAGGATCGACTGACATGCCCCCGTGGAATGCCTCATTTTCCTAAAAGATTGGGATTAACTCCAGACCATTATCTGTGACATGATAATAGAAATAAAGGTGACGCTACTATAAAAAAATAATCCATACTTGTGCGAATCACTTACTGTTGATGTAATTGCCAGTGTTTGTTCTTTCTCTGAGGATTTTTTTCAGACTTGTTTTTCTTTGTTGTTAAATATAAATATTCAAAAGATCTATTGAGTCACGAAAGACTGCTGAATTTGCGGGATATTAAGTTTTGGACAAGTTCGAAGTTTGAGTTCGAAGTAGAAATTCACTCAAAAGTAGGTAGTTTTCTCACTCTCTCTCATGAATGATATTATAAACAAAGAGAGCTGCATCGACCCAACGTATGCTGTTCGGTGGAAGAAGCCAAATTTAAGTTGTTTTCACCATAGTCTCGAGTGAGTGAAAATAACATAAATTTGAGTTGGTGAAACCTCATAGTGGGTAAAAATTCAACACGGGAGTAAAGGCAAAGAATTCACCGGATTGTTTCGCATTTTACTAACTTTTGGCTTCTTCCACGCCAGGGGCAGATTTGAGTCAAAGGAAAGTGAAGTTGTTTCGCGGTTCCGTGTGGTATGCCATTATGCACATCAGCGGGTGTTCCGTGATCAATTTCTTGACCCTTTAGTGTTGGTTGTAGTGCCTTCGGGCATGTTGAAACGTCATATTTTGTAGCCCGTTGTTCCGTTGCTCTACCGGAATCAATCGAATTCTCTAAATCAGCATACAATGGGACTACCGTACCGCATTCGATGAATCAGCGAATAGCTTATGCGCCACATTACAATGAGGATCATTCGCCAAGATTATTTTACCAGCGATAAGTCCTAACCTCAGTTTATTGCATTAAAAAGGGTAAGAAACGGTGCTGATGTCCCCAACTTTCCATCATTCACACCAAATATCGAAACCGCACAAGGACAACATTTTAAAGAGCTCTATTGGTAGTAGGAGGGAACAGTGCATAATGCACCTCCGGGGCTAAATGGCCTCAGCCATAAAATCACTTATATAGTCGGTTGTAGGGCATTTATATACGACTATTATCATTCTTCTTTTTCTTCTTATTGGCATTACATCCCCACACTGGGACAGAGCCGCCTCGCAGCTTAGTGTTCATTAAGCACTTCCACAGTTATTAACTGCGAGGTTTCTAAGCCAGGTTACCATTTTTTGCATTCGTATATCATGAGGCTAGCACGATGATACTTTTATGCCCAGGGAAGTCGAGACAATTTCCAATCCGAAAATTGCCTAGCCGGCACCGGGAATCGAACCCAGGCACCCTCAGCATGGTCTTGCTTTGTAGCCGCGCGTCTTACCGCACGGCTAAGGAGGGCCCCTATTACCATTACAATTCATAATTAGTTATCCATTATTGAGCTCCATTGAATAAAATGAGCAAAATCCCTTCATATTCACTCGAATTTATTGTTTAGCAATTCTTCCACCTCACCCGTAAGATTGTAGTTCAATCCATTAAGTAAAAAAAACAAACAACCATGCGCTCTCCATTATTGTACACGCAATCGAGTCATTTTACACCACCATTCGGGCGTATTGCCCATAGGCCTTGGAAATATTTTTTAAATGTGTTAGAAAGTTTTAAAAACCTTATTGTTTTTAATGGGAGATCATTGTAAAATATAGCTGGTTTTGTAAATTTTGCATCTACACGTTGAAATGGTTTGGTATTATTGTTTATATTGGTGAAAACATCGAAACAGCTTAATTTTGCATTTTGGACCGTTCTCCCCTACTTAAACTTACAGGTGCCTGCTTGATTTTTGTGACGCCCGACCTCGCATTGACTGTTAAGGTAGAAAAGCAGATGCATAAGTCGACACTGTTGTTTCATAAGGGCGGAAGTCGCAAACAACTAGGACCGCTTCCAGTTACCAACCACTTGGAACTGGTGGAGCTCTGCACCTTCTACCGAACGGAAGTGAAAAATACCGCCAAAGTCTCTAATCTTCCTGAATTCTGCCAAAGAAGTCAATGTTTACATTTGCGACTTTCGCCCTTATGAAACAACAATGTCGAAGTATTAGATTGTTAATGGCGCTTCAAATCTTGTGATCAACATACTTGTTGTTCAAGACAGTACTTTATGTATCAGATGTCCTTCTTTTCCATCACAGTAGCCCAAGTTACTTGAGAACAAGGAAACCAAAGCCTGGAATTTGACTTTAAAGGTACCGAAAGAACCCTTTATGCAAAATCTGGGTTACTATGATTGAATGATTTTGATAAAAAAAAATGCATTCTAATACTTATGCTTCTACTGGTAGAAAAATGGTTTATCTCGTTGCTGGACTGACTCAATATTGCCTGACTCGATTGCCTCCGGCTGGTTTAGGGGAGAGCTTTCTCTTCGTCGACTTCACTTGGCTTACTACTAGTACTGTCAATAGTCACCTAGTACAACGGGAATACGTACCGATGAAGGTAGGGGAAGTTTTGCAGTTACAGCGATTTAACAACGCAGCTCACATTGGCGTAGATTTTGACCTCAAAAACGGTTGGCTAGCAAACTTGCACACTGCTAGGACCCGATGGAGAACTGTGGCTTGGATGATGACGGTACAAGCCTTGGCACTGTCGTGATATAGATGCTGGCTTGCGGTGACACTCTATTTTCTTTGTATGTAAAATATTTGATTGGTATTGGTATGGGTGGGCTACAGCTCTTCGAATAACCTACGCCGAATGGAGTATCCTTCTTCACTGGACTCGATCCTGGACCAATCGCTTCCAGTCGCCCTGAACATTGAGCGCCCTCAGATCCTCTTCAACTGCAAAAAGCCATCGTGTACGCGGCCTCTTCCGGGTTCTCTATTAGATATCATCATCGCTTGACGTTCTTCAAGCATATGAACAACGAGTCCAGCCCACCGTAGTCTGCCGTGTTGTATAAGCTTAGTAATATCCAGCCCTTTATACAACTGGTACAACTCGTAATTCATGCGACGTTGCCAGATACCGTTCTCCTGTTTACCGCCGAGTATTGTACGCAGCACCTTATGCTCAAACACTCTGAAAGCTCTCCGATCAGCCTCCTTTAACGTCCATGTTTCTTGGCCGTATAAAGCCACCGGAAGAGTCAGAGTAGTATACGGTGCGAATTTTATCTTCTTTTGCAGACTACGGGACTTAAGCTGGTTACGGAGTCCGTAATAAGCCCCATTTGCAGCTGAAATACGCCTTTTTACCTCGCGGGTAACATCATTATCGCACGTCACTAATGTTCCAAGATACACAAATCCTTCTACCACTTCAAATGTTTCACCATCCAACACCATTTCGCTACCACCACCACTAATGAACCCACGTTGATTGCCAGCGACCATGTACTTCGTTTTGCTGGTATTGATCGTGAGTCCAATCCTCGCTGTTTCCCTTTTAAAAGGCACAAACGCCTCTTTCACGGCACGGGGATCAATCCCGATAATATCGATATCGTCCGCAAATCCCAGGAGCATATGCGATCTTGTGATAATGATACCGCTTCTTTGCACACCAGCTCTCCTAATCGCTCCCTCAAGCGCTATATTGAACAGTAGATTCGAAAGTACTTCACTCTGCTTCAATCCAACTAAGGTAACAAATGACGTCGATATTTGATCCGCAACCCTCACACTTGATTTTGATCCGTCCAACGTTATACAAATCAGCTGTATCAGTTTCGCCGGAAAACCATGTTCTAGCATAATTTGCCATAATTCATTCCGTTTCCCTGAATCGTACCCCGCTGTGAAATCAATAAACAGATGATGTGTCTGCAAGTTGTACTCCCGGAATTTATGAAGGATTAGTCTCAGGGTAAACATTTGATCCGTCGTTGATCGGCCGTCACGAAAACCTGCTTGGTATTCGCCGATGAAGGACTCTTCAAGCGGTCTCAATCTGTTGAACAAAATACAGGACATAATTTTGTTGGCCAGATTAAGGAGGGTTATACCGCGGCAATTGGCGCACTCCAGTCAAATGAGATCGTCCAACCAGCTAGCAGGCAATTCCTTGTCTATCCATATTTTTGACATAATATGGTGCAGAACTTCATAAAGCTGCTCACTGCCATATTTGAGAAGTTCAGCCGGGAGCTTCCACTATTTAACAAAGTCTTGAAGTGTTGCTTCCACCTGGCAGCCACTTCGGTTTTATGTGTCAGCAAATTCCCTTCTTGGTCGTTGCACATGACGGGAGATGGCGATTCCTTTCTCCGCACGCCATTGACAGACTCATAAAACCTCCGCATATCATTCTGCTCCTCGCTAATCACTTGTTCTTCATACTCTTTTTTCTTCCTGCGGTGGGTTCGTTTTTCGGCTGCTCTTGCTTCCTTGGATCGATCTCTATTCGATCGGGTACCCTGTAACTCTCTGACACTCCACATCGAACTTCTCGTGCTGTTGTGCTCACTTGTCTATAGATCTACTCTCATAGATCGTTGATGTTGTCACTAAAATTGATTGCACTTATCCGTTCGTCGAGCTTCTGGCGGTACTCAGCCGATACTCCTTCTGCATACAATCGCTGGATATTGTAACGCATCGTTCGCTGTTATCTTTCGTTCGATGCAGTTGACAACCGTGATCGAATTTTACTGACAACGAGGTAGTGATCAGAGTCAATGTTCGGACCTCTGAATGTCCGCACATCGATAACATCCGAGAAATGGCGCCCACCCACGCCCATCCTGGTTGCAAGTTTCACCATTTGGGTGTCTCCAGGTGTGCTTTCGGATATGCTTTCTACTGATGGTCATCCCTCTGGCAGCAGCGAAATTTACTAGCCGTAGGCCGTTGTCATTGGTAGCGTGTTGAAGGCTCTCCCTACCGATTATGGGACGGAAAAAGTCCTCTCTACCGACCTGAGCGTTAGCGTCTCCGGCGGTATTTTATCATCGGACGACCAGTGGAAGTGTGAGATAGGAACTTGTGGGGACCAGAGCTATGTTGGGCACAACTGCCCACAGCTCCGGCCCATCGAGACATTTTGAGCAGTAATGAAACGGAAGCTTAAGAAAAGTGGAAAAACAGCTCGGGACGCGACTCAGATGACCAAAATGTGGAACAAATGTGCCAAGGAAGTTGATTTCGGAGGTGTGCAACTTTTGATGAGAGGTATAAAGAAGAAGGTGCAAATTTTCACTAGAAACAAAAAGAAATGATTTATATCATAATTGTTTCCTCAAAGTACAGTAAATTACCTTTGTTTTGATGTATTAACCTTATTTGTACGTCAATCCGGTACTAAGATACAGATGATTTTATTACTCCGGATTCTAAATGGACATAGCTTTAGTTTAATGCTTATTGGTTACCTGGGTTATTATGAACAGTAACGATTGAACAAAGAACGTCAAAGGCGAAACACAGAGTACGCTGGGACAATTTGTTGAAAATTTAAAGGAAAAAACAAAAGAAAACATTGAATTTGAGAGATTGAATAGCCATTCTATAATAATGAATATTTATTCATACACGGGTAGACATTTATTCTCCGAAATGAGAACATAGTTCATGATTTCAGGAATCCAGTATGTTTTCATGGTATGAAAATACGCCATGAACTAATTTCGCGATTTCATGAATTTAGTTCGTGATTTCATATATTATTTTTACGTAACGCATCCAATGTGTTATGATTGTTGAGATTAAACCATTTAATAAAGTTCAACACGAGGATCGAACTCGAGTCCATAGAGTGAGAGCCAATCGCGTTGCTCAAACCTCAAACCTTGGACGTAATTTATGAACGATCCCTATGGAATATATAATCCAGGTTGCCTCGGAACCGGAAAATTTCTTGAACAGAATACCAACTGAATGTGTAAATTATCATTGCTTTATACTTATTTGTGATTCAACTGTCATTCTCATAAGGGATGCGGTACGGACCGGACAACAACACCATCAGTCCTTGACTCAGTGACCGACTGTTGCTGCTCTGACTTAAACCTTCCGCCACGCCGGTGTGGTTTGAAATCTTCTTGATGTGGCCTGGCAGGGGGAACTTGTGGCCTTCGCTGCAATACATACAACAGAGTGTTCTGGTCTTTCGCATAAGGATTTCAATATGATCGTAGATAATACGGTTCGTGATGCTGAAACAGCAGCTCGCTTAGGAGTGCTTTTCAATCGCGACTTTTGGGAAAGTTTTTACTCGTTCGTCATCGTTTCTGATCCATTGCGTTGGCTTGGGCGTTCTTTCCCATCAAATCCATGAGGGGCGATTCGGTGGTTAAGTCGGTCACTGTCGAAGTAGCAAAACGCACTACTAGTTGAGGCAACGGAAACCTCTTCAAGCATCTTCTGGCCAGTTAACCAAACTGCAACCAGAGTGAGACAGTCGAAGAATAAGAGCTTGCACCGGAAGAATCTGGTGCGCACTACACCCCGAAGCAACTGACATGTTCATCATTGAAAATTGTTAGGTGGATCTGGTAAACTAGAACGCCTGCTCACTCAAGAGTAATCAGGGCTGGCAAATTCCCTGATGGGAAAGAAATTTGCGTGGCTAATCTAAACTTCTAAATAGTAAGAATCGACCCAAGCAACCAGAAGTTCAGATTGTTCTTAAATTTGTTCCTAACCGAACTAATGGGTTAACTTTTGGTTTACATTCAGTTCTAAGCACCTTAACGGAACTTCGAAGTTCATTTTTGCACTCCCATTACACAAAAAAATACTCAAAATGCGAGCTGATAAAGACAAAACATCCCTTTTTATCCTAAGTTCTGGTTGCTTGGGGACTGATTGACCAGAGGATCATCACGCTTCTATACGACATCAGCCTTATTCGGTTGCCAAGCTTCCAGCTGAAGGGTATTGAAGCCATTGGTGTTGAAGTTTCTATCTCTGTCGGGCACCATCACACACATTGCGCCTAATTTCCCAATTCAAGCCAACACCGGCGATGGTGCTGCCTTTCGAAGGGACATTTTGAAATTGATTCGGTGAAACGATCAGTGCCAAAATCAATCCTGGGATAACAATCGCGGAAATCTGTACAGTATCATATGGGGCAACGACACGTAGTAAGGTCACTATATGATTTTGAGCCCGGATTCCCCTACTTGACTCAGTCGGTACAGAGTCCATGTCACAATCGATCTCACCTCACCATCACGAACATGGACGATCAGTCGTTTCTATCAGCTCAGATTGGATCATTAGCTGATTGTGGCGGAAGTGGGCTCCTCGGTGCATAAGGATTAGCAGTCCCGAGGAAAATGCGGTTTTCATAACTCTCGATCTACTAAATGTGACTCAAACAGTCAAACATTCAAACAAGAGTACAAACTACTCAAACTTTACTAGCTACAATGTAACTTTATTAATTTTCCTTGTTGATATATATCAAATATGAGAGAGGTTAATAATTCAAATTTGATTAAATAAGTAGGTCAAGTATACCATTTAATCGTTGCTATGTATTTCATATAATCTATAGCTCATGGGACAGCAAACTTTTCATCTATAGTAATCGGGGGACATACAAGACTTGCATGTGAAAAAAGGTTAAATTTGCGATACATCTGAAATAGGTATTCCTAAGAAACTTCTGGAACAATATTCTTCTTATTGGTATTACATCCCTCAATGGGACATTGCCGCCACACAGCTTGGTGTTCATTCAACACTATCGCAGCTTTTAACTACGAGGTTTTTTAGCCAAGTTACTATTTTTGCATTCGTTTATTATCAGGCTACCACGATGATACTTTTATGCCCAAGGAAGTCGAAAACATTTCCAACCCAAAACATTCCTAGATGTAACCGGGAATCGAACCCAGCCCCTTCCAGCATGATCTTGCTTTGTAGCTGCACATCTCACCGCACGGCTAAGAAAGACCCAGTTACAACAATCCATTGCTAAAATTGTGCTCCATGACAAACCCTCGAAAATTTGACATGATTCTTAATAGCAAAGCTAATATCTTCGGAAACATGTTCGTTGTTCTTCTGCCAATTTCGACAGGATTCTAAAATCAATTTGATAAAATGTTATCCGCTCCGACACGATGTCACAGCGCTGGCTGATGATGCTGGTTTCTCCGGCTATTACAACCCTCCCACACTCCCTCCTCGGCCAACCCGCTAACCGTTCAACACAAACACACACACGTCAGCTTCATTCCTGCTCTTTCGCCATCATAATGGGTTGAAGTCTGGTTATGGAGCTGTTGCTGGTTACGGTCACTGCGGTACATGGTATGTGGTTAGCGCTTTATTGCACACCTCCTCAGATCCTTGGCCCCTGGGCCAACCTCCGCTTCCACCAACGCAGTCTCGACGTGATCCGTTCTCGGTCGCATCGATCCACTCCATGCAGTCATACCGCTGCTGCGGACAATGGAGCGCTTGACACTATAAATTTCTTCACAGTAAAAATGAAGGTCAATTAGAGCAATGCTGGAACATGGCGTCGACGGATATCGGAACGGTTTGTTGGCCGTTGGTACGTGGGTGTGCGCTGCTGGGCATCTGACTGCTGCGGGGAGGTGTGTGCTGATTTTTCTTTGTTTCGAGGGCTGCTCGGTAAGGTACGACAATCACACGCACACCCTCCCACACATTGTGGGAAACTTGGTCCCTTTCGAGTTAAGTTTCGAGTCTGCTACAGTTTGAGCGGTGGGGAAAGGACGTGCGAAAGCAGAGAAACGTAATTGCGCCAAATATTACTAGTTCAATAATTTGTTCTCATTCCACAACTTCTTGTGGAATCACAGCTCAACAAAGTAGAGTTTCGAAAGGGATTCAAATACTTCAAACAAAATGCCATTTGCAAAGATTTTTTTTATTTCTTCACCCAGCCAGCGGATTGCAGATTTCAATACAGTTCTGCAAAATAACCTTACATAAAATGATTTTTTATAGCATATACATTTTGGGATGATTTCAATTCAATCGTTGTATTGAAATCTGACAGATTTGTATTACACCCGATTCTTTTTTTACACGGGGGATGCGTTCCGTGTAAAACAAGTTTTCAGTTCAAAATTTGGAAATCCGTGTAAAAAAAGTTTTATGATTTCTCGACGAATCATGCAAAATGGAACAACTTTGAAAAAATTTTGCATGGGATTTCTTTTTACACGGCCGTGTAAAAAAAATCCGTGTAAAAACAGAATCGGGTGTATTTTAAGACAGTTTATGTATATAAAGCTTACATTTCTTGTATTAAAAGTGGCTAGTGAATCATCCTGATTAGCTTATTTCATTGAATTCCAGGTCGACCGCGTCAGATGGTTATAAGTCTTCGTGACACTCTATGATGAGAAGATTTTACAAGTCCTGTTCCCTGTCCTTATTACACAGTCGCAACTCAATCAAATTTGAGATATTTTGAACAAAACCAGAAACCTATAGATACTAATCCAGACTAAAATCAAGCCAAAAATACCAAAATCAGAAGAAAAACCTCTGCGTTTTACACCATTACACCAATTCTGCAGACGTTGTCCTGCATAGTAGGAGTTTATTATATAGGAAGAAGATAGAAGAAGAAAATATGGCAGTTATGAAATACAGGAACGAAGCAGTAACTGACAGTATCAGACACGACTTTTTCTTTTCTTGAATGCTTGTTATTGATTCCGTTTTTTTTTGCTAGTTAATTTTCAGTTTCACAATTTTAGGTACAAATTACACCAGAGTTGAGAACCATTGAAAATGTGCTTGTATTAAGGTACATTGAAAGCCAAATACTTAAAAACATAGTGGCCAAATTCCATCACACCACATAGATGGCTAAAACGAACCTTACCCAGAGAAACGAAAATGGAACGATGGTGGAACCACTTGACATCTTGCGTCGGGTTTCCCCGTCATGTTGATCTCTCCGCCAGCCAAATGCAGGTCATGAAAATTTGAGTAGCGGCAACTTACCCGACCGATGAATTTATTTCTGATCCGTGATCCGCTCGTAGCATTTTATCCGGAAGTGCCGTCTGCGCGAGACGATGGCGGGTATCTCCGATAGTGGAGACGTGGCATCATGGGGCGAAAATTTTGTCTAATTTTAGCCAACATCATGTACACGCGGATCAGACAGTCGATGTCGGTACTTCAGCCGGGGCTACAAGACAGGTCGAATTTGGATGGATGGGATAAATAATTCACGGCGATTCGTTCCACAACTTTGATAATTCATTTAATTAGCTGTCTAATGAAACTGGCACTGTTCGTCGGAGAAATGTGGTGCTAGTAGAAAATGTGTCGGTATGCCGGCTCTGAGAAGTTTTAGTTTTTTTTCTTACCAAAGAAGTGACGCAATTCAATGAAGAGTTGGTAATCGTTTGTTTGGTTAGATGATCTTTTTGAATTACTATTTTTCTATTTTCCTTAGTCTGGCTGTAAAAGACGCAACTATAAAGCAAGACCGTACTGAAGGTGACTGTGTTTGATTCCCGGTCCCGTCTGGAAACATTTCATGTTGGTAGTTATCTCGACTTTCCTGGCTATAAGAATATCATTGTGTTAGCATTATTATATATAAATGTAAAGTCGATAACTTGTTTTAAAGATCTCGCAATCAATAACTGTGGGGTATAATAAGCCAGCAAATAGGAAGAACAAAAAAAAACATTTCAGCACTTTTTGAAAATACTAATTCAGTCTCTCTTAGAACAATTTGCGGATTAAAGGAGTGTCGAAGAAATCGAAATTTTATCGTCAGATAAACGCTCTTGACATATTGGGACTCTTGGCGCCGTTAACTACATATACACCTATGGGATCGTCATGTGTTTGTTTCCTAGTCAATACACTAGCAGATACCTCGACGAGCACTAGATTGAATACTATGTCGATGGGGATCATCCCTCCCCATTAATTTTTTTGACATGTGACAGGGGTTAGACAAAAAGGGTTTTTCGCTTTTCTACTTTCTTCTTTCTTCCTTAATCTTTCTTCTGCTTCCTTCCTGCTTCCCCTTCGTTACTTCTTTCATCCTTCTTAGTTCTTCTATCTTCCTTCTTTATGTTTTCTTCTTCCGGCCGAAGGCCGTTTGGTCATTAGGGCGAATGGCCATTAGGCCAAATGAGAAAAAAGTGAAAAATGAGAAGTTCTTCCTTCACCTTACCCTTTCTTCCTTCTCTCTTCTTGCATCTTCCTTCTTCCTTCTTCTTTCTTCCTTTTTCCTTCTTCATCCTTCCTTCTTCTTTCTTCCTTCTTCCTGCTTCCTTCTTCCTTCTTCCTTCTTCCTTCTTCCTTCTTCCTTCTTCCTTCTTCCTTCTTCTTTCTTTCTTCTTCCTTCCTCCTTCGTTTTTCTTCCTTCTTCCTTCCTTCTTCCTTCCTTCTTCTTCATTCTTCTTTCTTCTTTGTTTCTTCTTCTTTCTTTCTCCTTCCTTCTTCCTCCTTCCCTCTTCTTTCTTCCTTCTTCCTTCATTTTTCTTCCTCTTTCTTCTTCCTCTTTTTTCTTCCTCTTTCTTCTTCCTACTTCCTTTTTTTCCTTCCTTTTTCTTGTTTCGCCTTCCTGCTGCGTTTTTTTCGTTTTTCCCTTCTTCTTTCTTCTTTTTTCCATTTTCTTCCTTTTTTCTTCCGTCTTCCTTCTTTCTTCTTCTTTCTTTCTTTTCCTTCTTCCTTCTTCCTTTTTACTCTTCCTCCCCGCATCCTTTTCCTTTCTTCATTCTTCCTTCTTAATTCTTCCTCATTTTTCTTTCTTTTTCCTTCTTTCTTCTTCCGTTCTACTTCTTCCTCTCTTCAATCTATTCACTTCTCACTCCCACTTATCATTCGGCCTAATGACCATCCGACCTATTTAATGACCGTGTAGTCTAATGGCCTTCGGCCCAATGAACCAGCATCTTCTTACAAAGAATGGATTTGTCCAGCAAAGGGCTAAAGATGTTAATGTTCCTTCATTCAATTCAATCATTAGCTCAGTTCAATGCAAGAGACGATATGATCCCTTCTTTCAAGGAATGTATTTGCCCGACAGAAATCAAGAGAGGATATTGGTCCTTCTTCTAATTCAGGCATTTGCTTGGTTTAAGGCAAGGAAAGATATTATATGATTTCTTTCTTGCAAAGGATGCATTTCCCTGGCAGACGGCAAGAGACGATATGGTTCCTTCTTTTAATATATGCATTTTTTCGGTTTTAGGAACCTTTCTTTCTAAGGATGCATTTGCCCAGAAGAAGCCAGAGAGGCTATGACCCCTTTATACAATTCAAGTATTTGCTTTGTCCAATGCAAGGAGAGCTATGATCCCTTCTTTGAAATGATGCCAATTATACGTTTAAGGCAAACGAAAAAATAATCCATTCTACAAAATGAATCCTTTTCAAAAATCATGCATTCTTACACGAAAAAACAAAACTGATTTATTGTGTGTCAGTATTTAAAATGTTTCCGTTTTTACAGAAGCTCTTTAATAATTTGCCACGCCTTACAATCTTGTCTTCAATTATCATGAATTGCCATATGGTGGAAACAACGTAACTGAATGGCTCTACAAATCTTACTTATTAATCAAACAGCTCAAATAACAATTATGCCAAACGACCATTATGCCAAACGGCTGTAACAAAGTTACAACCTTTCCTATTAGATTCATTTAAGAGTTATATTAGATCCCTATTGCAGTTTTTATATAGAAAATTATGTATATCATTACCCTTGTCCTTAGAAAATAAATTAAAAGACCAACAGCATTCGAAGTTACCCTTCGCATACAGAGTCATAAAAGCGATAGCGTTTCCCATCTCTGTTCTCGGCCCATCTGATAGTTCAAAGGAGGTTCAAGTTGGCGGTTTTCGATGTTGAAGCCAAGCGGATGGAAGCACGAGAACAGGAACAATAGCCTCGGGATCGACTAGGGACCCAGCCTTAGGTAAAACTCTCTCTTAAAGTTTGACCACAGAGTAGAAAGGTTGTGCCAAGTAAAAATGTATGCAAAATTGTAATTTTTTTGGTGAGGTTGCAATTAGTGCAATATATAGTAGACAAGAGTGACACGATAGCAGACGTTAGTGACAAGAATAGACATAAAAGTGGGTGCTGTGTCGGGTTGAACTCCACTGGAGACACCTTCTTCAGATGCCAAGTGGCGTCTAAAAAAATAATAAAAACTGTAAGTCACATAGTTCAGTTACAACAAGCCAAGCTGGGCTCAGATTGTTATTAGAAAGTTGACTGCCCGAAGCACTATCCAGTTCAAAACGGTTAAAGGTAAAATTCCGATATTGAGGTTAGATTTCCTGTGCTAATTCGTGAAAAAAAACCGTTTGAAGATTTTCTTTCAAACGAAGGTCTAACCCCTAGGGACTAGTCTATTGCACCGCTGTGTCTAAATTGTTCAAACAATATTGCTTTAACAGCTCAACGTTTCGACTGTGTTTGGCAACCTTCTTCTGGGGGCAAATCCCATTGCACTTATTCACTAAAAAGTTTAATTGTTCACTGAAATCAATAGTTTGTAGAGTGTCTGAGAAAAGAAATGTGTAGTAGTTTAGAGTATTGTTTTTGTTGATAAAAAATATGAATAAGTTAAAGGAGCTGCCAATAGGTTTCAGTTGCCGCATTACATAATACTAAAAGTAAGTTCTCTTTGAAAGTCAGCAAACTCCGTACTGTTTTGACTCAAATCCCGAACATGACTCATATTCCGAACATTGGCTTATAAATGGCCAATTCAACTTTATCAGCATTATTCTTTCTATAGGATCATGAGTTCATTTTCATTCTTCATCCTCAGTATGAAAAACCATGGAAAATTTTAGCTGCTAAAACGCCAGTGTTTGGAATATGAGTCATGTTCGGAATTTCAGTCAAAACGGTACCTAACCCATAGGAAAACATTTATTAAAAATTGAAAGTTTTGGCTTCATTTTTTTGGAGCTTAACGAAAACCGGGAACAACGCGCAAAGTAACCAAGAGAGGGCAAATTGCTTGTTCCAAGGGTGTTGCTCTGCTTGCGTTTGATTTGGGAACTTCTGCATCTTTACGGGTTTAATCCAAATTGCATCTCCAGCGTTGTTACGCAAAGTTTATCCAGAGGGCCGAGATGCGATGTGGATTAAATCCGTACAAGATGCAGCAGAACAACACGCGCCCGGAAACGCTACACGAAGTTGCTAACGAAAGACAGGCGTTGCGTCATGGATGACGAGCAGTGTTGTTAACGTTCCGGGACTCGCATCGTTGTAAAAAGTAAACCACATTGAGTAAAAATGAGATATCTTTTTAGTCAGTTAGCCAATTTGCACCAAACCACCATGTATTCCTCAAAAAATTAGTTTTTCATCAATTGAAAGGATAACTAAAGTGATTCGATAGAAGGCTCGGGTGAATAAAACTAAATAAAAGGGAAAAGTGACCAGTAATACATTATTAATTAATTTCATTTACAATTCATCCTAAAATAGCAACGATTATTTCTATATCATTTCTGATAACAACCTTGAAGTTAATTCGCAGTTCTAACTCACCTCTGACCGTAGGTGGACACCAGGCGGCCTTCCGGGAAACCCGGAACATTCGTAAAAATGGTCATCTTGGAAAGTTCGTCCTACAGCACCGCAATTTTTTCTAAGCAATTTCCGATGGTGATCTTAAAGTTAATAAACAGTTCTTACTATGCTATGACCGCAAATGGCCACCGGACGGCCTTCCGGATAATCCAGAACGTCCGTAGAAATGGTCATTCTGTGTATTACGTCCAAGAGCAGCGATTTTTTTTCCAAACCATTTCTCATATTTTAACCATTCATTTAATCTCATATTTTAAACCATTTCTCATATTTTTCATACTGCTATGACTTCTCATACTGCGGCCTTCCGGAAAATCCAGAATGTCCGTAAAAATGGTCATTTTGTGAAGTTCGTCCTAGAGCAGCGCATTTTTTTCTAAATCATTTCTGATGGTGATTCTGGAGATATTCCACCAGACGGTCTTCCTTGTATTTCGGAATGTCCGTAAAAAATGTCATTTTGGAAAGTTTGTCCTAGATCAGCGCATTTTTTTTTCTAAACAATTCTTACAATAACCTTGGAGTTAATTCGCTATATCTGAGCTCTGGTCAAATTCTCAGCAAAATTGGTTCTCGCGCAATCGAGATCTAGATCTCCAAAGTTGACCATTTTGTATGAAAAACGGCGAGTGGGCTTTTTGTTATGCCGGTCACTGTACACTAGCGCCGCCTTACGGCTCAATTCTGAACTAAACAGTTTTTCAACATATTGGTTTCCAATGGTCGAACATCTTTGTAGAAATGACAACTTTCCAAATGCAACAGATCCCGAGATATCAAATCAAACTGATTTCTCATATACAGTAGCGCCACTTTGCGGATGAATTCTAAATTATACAGTTTCTCAACACATTGGTTTCCAATACTCGAACAACTTTGTAGAAGACGGCAATTTTCTAAATCGTACAGATCCCGAGATATCGAACTAAACTGATCTCACAAATACACTAGCGCCGCCTTACGGCTGAATTCTGAACTAAACAGTTTCTCAACATATTGGTCTCCAGTCCTTGAATAACTTCGCAGGAGACGGAAATTCCCTAAAACCCATAGATCCCGAGATATCGAACCAAACTGGTATTTTCATATACACTAGCGCCGCTCAGTGGGAGAATTCTATATCAATGTTTTTCTTGACTCATACACAGTTAAAAATTCTGAAAATTACACGCCATGGAAATATTTGAACTCATATTTTTGTGTTCAATAGCCTTTAATTTCACATCCATTTTTTTCTTGTACGCAATATTGAATACAAGCTCCAATAGTAAAGACAACCTGTAATTTTAAAAAATTATAGAAAATTGAGTCGAATCGAACGGAGCCTTTTTGTTACATCATATATGCTGTAACATTTTTATACTGTGTAGATTTAGATTTTTTTTTCAGAGTTTTTAGAATTCTTATAAGCAACACTGTGCCATTAATAGGACAGGGCCAAAGGTGCTGGTTGAAAGAGATGGCGCCACAACATTTGTAGTAAAATGAATTTTCTTGTATGAACAAATCACCCGTTCTCACTAACTACGCATCACAGCGATATGTGACCTAGGTAGAAAAGCTACAATTTTTTTTCTGATTTTTTATGCCCTTATTGCATTTTGCAACTTTAAATAATAAATGAGATCTGATCACCGCTCCATACTAAACTCAAGCGGTTTACTACAAATTTCTTTATGACTGCTCTCCACCTAGAGTGTACAAAAGTAACATTCAAAACTTACGCCAGTCAACAACAGTTGTCACTGCTGTATATGCAAATTTACATTGATATAAATACGCAGCATCGCCACCTCTCGTTTGGTAGTGTCAATATCGCAATTTATACCAGCAGGTGTACAAGTGTTGTTGAAATGATTTGAAAGGGCCTCAAGCGGAATTTCAGCTAGAATGCCACTGGTCTCGTCCTATTGAGGAAATTGACTACTTTCCCCGGTGTTGCGATGGTTCCGGAGGACCAGCAAAAGATCCATTGGACTTAAAAAATGTCCTCAATGAGAGTATATATCCCCTTTATTAATTTCCCGAAAAAATCACGTTGATATCATTTCAATTGGCTTACGACTGTTGTACTTTTTACAACACGCGAGTTCTCGTGTTATGAAAGTTGAAACGAGTTGCGGAAGGTTAAATCATTCACAAATTTCCTCCCGCGCAACCAAATTCGTTTGCGAATTTAAAAGAATGCATAACATCTGAGTTTTTCGTCGTTTCACTCATTCGCCAAAAGATGATTTTGCTCCAAAAATTTGCAGTTTATTGTTTACACCTTCAAGAGCTTCCATTGCCATGTTCTATGCGATAAACGTCAAATCACTGTTTTTGACAAAGGAGAACAAAAAGTAGAAGGTTGTACAAAGCCACGACCGCAAATTCCGACGAACGTAGAGTTCCGAATAGGGCGATAGTGGATGAGAAATTTGACAGGGTGTTCAATAAGTTCGAATACACTTTCAAAAAATGTTTAAAAATTGTAATCAAATTATTTCTTTTCCCGGTTACATTTCATTGAAAGTATTGTTTATAAGGAACGTTTGTAACATTTCTTCTGGAATGACCTTTATTTTGTACTTCTTCACGAGCTTCAAACGTTTCTGAAATCCATCACAAGCGGCACGCACGTTCTGCATGAGCATTTCGTTCCAGATTTTGAGAATTACGTCTTGAACTGGTCCAAGTAACTGACCTTGTATTCGTACAGCTTTGACATAATAAAGGACCAAACAAGAAAGTTAAGAGGGTTCAAATACGGGAAGCTAAGAGGTCGCAAAGTTTTGTCCAAAAAGTCGATTAAATTGTCCCCATATAAGGCTTAAATTGCATTTTCCGTGTATAAAGGGTTATCGTCCTATTGGAACATGTAGGGCTGATCTCCGTCTTATCACCGAGCCATTGGGGGTATCAATCTTCCCCAAAATCTTAGTTTTGTAGTACACCGCAATGATTTTGACCTTCAAAAAATGCTGTTTACAATGCCCCAATCCATTTTCACAGCGCGTAATAAACAAACAACATGTGACAGAATGTCAACACCACACACATCCGATAGCATATATATATCGCTAACGCTGACACCAATACTTAAACATAATATGTACATTGGGCTTACAAACACAACGATCAAACATTTGTATTCAAACTTATTGAACACCCTGTAAACATTATCTGCATGTTCATGCCGGATGGCTAAAGGCCGAAATGCAGGCAATTTGGTTTACAAGTAAAATATCAACACTGCTTGACGAAATTGAATTTTTCAATAGTTAAAAGCATTTTATCAATTGTTATCAATAGTTGTATAAAATTTTAGAGAGTCAACTGATCGATTCATTCTAAAATCTCCAGAATCCGTTGAAAACCGGCTAAGTTATTGGCTCTGACTTCCTGACCTCTTTTCGTGACGGTCGCTAATTTGAAACTTTGGAATGACCTGCCTATCTTACCGAAAGACGTAATTCTACGTCAAAAAACTAACGATGATTCAATCGGATGATTCGACTCAGCCATGATTTTAAAAGTGCTGAGTTGGATGCATTTCAACTCATGATTCATTGAACGATGCACGTCAAAAAATGACAAGTCATTTACAGGAGTTAACGCCGTTGAAACTCGCCAAAAATTAAACTAAACCGGGCGTGTACAAACCGAAAAAGTCAGAATGCCCAAAACTACGGGATGAGTGCCTGTGTGAGCGTGAATGAGTGAGTACAGTAAGTACTGCCTATCCCCCAGAAGTAATGCTGGGAGGCAGTTCCTGGGGGAAATGATGGGTGGAGCCCAAGGAAGTTTAGTCGGTATAACCTTCACTGGTCGAGTCCGACACTCCAATACACTTCCGTGTGGTAGCTTGGCAACTACTAAGCGCGTCTTCTGGGTCGTGCATCAATGCATTCTCCATTGTGAAAAAAAGGAATGCCCAAAATTGTCAGAATTTCCAAAAATGTTGAAATCATGTTTGTTTTGATTAATTTATGTAGGGTGGATAGTGGCGCTAAGCCCCTGATCATGTTTTGGGTACGCCAGCTAGACCGGGAGAAAGCGATGTGAAAAATAAAATTCTGCTTCTAAGTGCAGAAAATTAATTTGTGCAAGATCGAAAATGTTGGCACGCTAGCTAGACCGGAAGAGCGCGGAGTGAAAAGAATAATTTCTGCATCGAAGAGCAAAACATTTATTAGTGCGGGATCGATCGTGTTGTAGAAGCTTATTACGAAGTATATTTATTTCGCATTGGATTGTTTTGAAACACGCTTTTCGTTTTCGTATCTTTGAAATAATTTTGCTCATAATACATATTTAGTCGCTTAACAATGTGACTTCTCATATGTGAATATGTACGTTATGTGGAAGATATTGATTTGGAAAATGTATTGGAGGTAACCACTTTCCCTTCGATGGGACTCGAACCCATGACCCTACAGTACAATTAACGTCCAAGTCGGGTGGTTTAATCCCCGGAAATAGGCAATTACCTTTGATTGAACTGAATGTGACTTCCCATGAATTACCTTCTCAACTAATCAACTATTTCTCTCCCGTGGTGCTCACGGAGATGCAGAGGATTTCTCGGTCTCTTGTAACAATGAGAGTTGAGCTAATTTTCCTTTGCTTATCCTAAGTTGATTGTGAGGACATGACCGGCATTGTTATTGGTATTGCATCAATGGAACATGGCTTTCTAATCCCAAGAAGACTATTCAATTGGTGAGCTGTGCGTATTTGTTGATTCTCGGCCAACCACGACTAGCATTGCAACTATGATATGTAGAGTCAATCAAGTTTGTTAAAGTTAAAAATTCCAAAAAATTTACGCCATGGAAATATTTGAACCCATATTTTTGTGTTCAATAGCTTCTAATTTTACATTCAACTTTTTTCTTGTATACAATATTGAATACAAGCTCCATAGTAACGACAACCTGTAATTTTAAAAAGTGATGGAAAAATGAGTCAAATCGAACGGAGCCTTTTTGTTACATCTTATATGCTGTAACATTTTTATACTGTGTAGCTAGCTACGTCTATGAAGATGGTGTAATTACTTCATCAATAATATCTTTTTCTTCCTACGAGAAAGATTGGCGTGGCTAGTAATTCATTTCATTTATTTAGTTTACATCTAAACAGATAACACTGAATCAACAATTTGACGCCACAATATGTACACGGTTCGAGGCCGCATCTCTCCATCCTCGGATACGCCCCACGCTCGCCAAGTCGTTTTGCATCTGGTCTGCCCATCTCGCTCGCTGCGCTCCACGCCGTCTCGTACCTGCCGGATCGGAAGCGAACACCATCTTTGCAGGGTTGCTGTCCGGCATTTTTGCAACATGTCCTGCCCATCGTACCCTTCCGGCTTTAGCTACCTTCTGGATACTGGGTTCGTCGTAGAGTTGGGCGAGCTCATGGTTCATTCTTCGCCGCCACACACCGTCTTCTTGCACACTGCCAAAGATGGTCCTAAGCACCCGTCTCTCGAATACTCCGAGTGCTTGCAAGTCCTCCTCGAGCATTGTCCATATTTCATGTCCGTAGAGGACAACCGGTCTTATAAGCATCTTGTACACAGAAAATAATAATGAAAAATAAACAGCGCGTAAAAATTGACATGCGAAAATTTACGCCATTCTACGCTGAAATGCTCCTCTTGCTAACAAAATTGCTTACAACTTGTATGCAATATTGACGATTCACGTCGAATATTGTATACATTTAGGGTATATCCCGCATGAAATTACGCTAATGATGGCGTTCCATTTATGTGCATGATTTTTAGCGTAAATTTCAGTGGATTTTTCTATCTGTGTACATGACACATTTGGTGGCTAGTAATAGTAATCCTCATGATTTCGTCATTATTGTCTTAGATTGTAGCCAAGGATTACATCCACCTCGATTTTTTAGAGTAATCTGGACAGAAATTTCAACAAAAACATGAATTCCACTAGCGAATAATATACGAAGTATCAATGTTATGATATGCTACGAGTGCTTTCTAATCCATTCTCTGTTTCATTCATACATTTGGATCTACCAATAGTAATAATATATTGAGGACTTGTCTCCTAATTAGAAAATAAAAATCAAAAGAAGAAGAGATATGAATTCTTACTACATAGCATCTCGCCTTGTTAAAGAATAACACCGAAGTCGTAGTTGTTCTAAGAGCAAGGAATCCATTTTTTTCGGAAAGGGAAACAGACCTCAACACAACACTCGGGAGCGATATCAATCACTTTCATGCGGCAAACAGCCACGGTGTGTGTGGTGGTGTCTGACGACGGGAGAGACGGACTGCAATGGATCGCCCTGGTTTCTTCAAATTTTCCTGCAACGCCATTCCTGCAGACCCATATGTATCCGTCAGATGGGTGGAAAATTGATGAACGAAAGGAAGCTACTGCAGCACGATTCGATCAACTGGGGCATGGCAGAAACGGTACAAAAAAGATCAATCTTGATTTAAAGGCAGGGAGAGGGGTTTTCCAGACGATGCCAACGTTTCTAGACCAATTTGCAGAACCCGTTGCTGGCAGAGTTATTGCAAGACTTGTTCTCCACCGACTAAACCACGTACAGTGGCTGCAACCCAAGAAGCCTAAACCCTGTACTTCACATACACAGCACGGTAATATTGCTTTTCCCAAACCACGCTGCTTGTTCTGTTCCTGTTGAGAATTACACCACCCTTCCCATGAATTGAAATCCACATTTCTGACAGCTTTTCGATATTTTTAGTTCCATAAATGTCGGCCTCCGTCCTGCTCGTGTTGCAAGCCATGGTTTATTATTTCACCCGGAGATTTATTACAACATACAAACAAATAGCGTGAGCAAAATACCTCCATCTTCGATGCATCGCGTAGCTAGGGGTGTGCGACACTCCGAATACCGTGGAACTTTTTCTGTACATTTTTGTACTTCTTCGTTCCGAAAGACTGTTTTTTGAATAGATAATTATATATGTTAGGGAAGCTCATTTTTTTTAAATCGTTTTGCTGTTTCACTAAGCTCGACAAATTTAGCAAATGCCCATATCTTCCTGTACGGACATATACGTGAACGTGTGCGCTTAATATATGCTCAAACATTAGCTACTTTCCATATACCTAGTATAGTAGTTGAGTATTATTTTCCGATACGTTCAATGATTCGTTGTCCTTAGTACAGACTTATTTTTCAATAATGTGTTTGCATTTTCCTTGAGGCAATTTAACTCACGAACGGTTTGACCAATTTCTCACTAATTGGTTCAGCTTTTTTTATATAGTGTTTTTATATAGAAAATATACGGAAAAGCGGAAATACGGATAATCATGAAAATTCAACGGTCTGGTGTGTTGTGGAGAAAACAATCAATGAGCTTAACTATTGACAGTTTGAACTCAAAAAATATCAACCCGACCATGGTCGGGTGGGTCAACTTGTTCCAGATGAAAATTCTGAAATGTCGACTAATGTAATTGACTCTTAAATTAATGGAAACCTCATGAAAGTTCACGGAAAGTCAGTAGTTAGTATTCCAACAAGGTGAAAAAATCAAGCATTTTTTACATACTTTGGGAAATCCATGCTACATATCAGTTTTTAGTTCCATTTCATTTACATAAATAAAAATTTGGCATCATCGACCCCTATCGTATGCCCGCTAAGTTTCCATGGGAATCGGAATGCTTCTGGGTCGCTGCTACTCCAATCGCGACCATTTTCCACAAACTGGATTGAAATTGGCGATGGATCGGCATGAGAACCTAACTCTTGATTGAAAACTAGGGCAAAGGTATCACGGATGGATGCTGCCTTTACTGCGTTCGCTGCTTCTACTTGCTCCTGCCGGTGATGATGATGATGATGTTGAAGTAGGTACAAGATGAAATGGTACCAATTTTCCCTGGTCTATCTCGTTTGCCATTAGTGCAGAGACAGCATACACAAATACAACACATACAAACCCATTCACAAAGACTTCCACCGGAGCCGAGTTGAGTTGGGAAAAGATGGGAGACGGCATCGTGGAAACCGTTGCTTTTTTTCCTTGCTTTCCATCCATCGCTTTCAGCCGGCCCGGACGGGCAGGCCTATCCTCCTGATCGTGGTTCTTACTGTTGTTATTGCCACTGCAGTGCAGCAGCAGCAGCACTGATATGACTCAACCCCTCCCAATGAAGCAACTATAATTTATTGGAAGGAAAATTGGAAAAGCTTTGACGTTCCGACATGCGACATTATCTCTTCCTCTTGATCTCGTGCTGTGGTTTAATTTTTCCCGAAGAATCTTGCTTGGTTTACCTTTGGCATCGTCATGTTGCCTCATTTTATTCGATGACGAACAAATTTAGATTGGTTGATTGTTCGAATAGTTGAAGTTGAATAAAGTGGCTAATGAAGAGATCACTTCTGCACTTTTGGTCTGTATGGCTTAGGGTATAAAGCCATTTCACATCTTAAGATTGCATTTAAAACATTTATATATGCCATTTTATGCTATCCTCAATTAGTTCTAAATGGCGCTCTACTACAATTAAAATCAAACCATTGAGCTTCGTTGAGAAAAATTAAACATTATTCAAGCGAGGGATTTGATCAAACATGGAGGAATGTCGACAGACTGGAAGAGCTGGCGTTGCCACGAGTAACAAGCTGGGACATGGCAGTTGTCTTGCTACAAAAGCTCTGGGCAGTCCAGAAGGTTGTATAGAACGCCCATGCGAAACCTTCTGCAAATACACGTGTTGCTGTCGAAGGCTTACGGCTTTTCAAGGAACAAACGTCCTCAAAATCTGCAGCGTTCCGGTCAACGAAGCCTAGTACGGCGAAAGCCTTAGAAGTAGTCGTTGCAAAAAAAGTTTGTCTGTGTTCTGCTTCTGTTAAAATGTATTGAGATACATTTGGACGCATTTACTCCCATGAAGTTCAATCAGCACTAGTTAGCAATGAGAGCAATATCTTGTTGACGTGCAGAGGTATCGGTCAATGATCGAATATTTCGAAGTACTTTCAAATTGTCAGCGCACATGAGACGATAATCTTATTCTTCTTCTTCAATGGCTCTACATTACAACCGGAACTTGGCCTGCTTTTCAACTTAGTATTCTATTAGCAATTCCTCGCTTATTAATTGAAACCTTTTCTATGCCCGCCGTTGCATGAGTATCTATCTTGTGAGGCAAGTACAATGGATACAATATACCCAGGGTGTCGAGAAAGTTGGCAACCCGAAAACAACCTAGACCGGACCGAGACCGAGAATCTCGCCGTCGCCGGATAGGCAATCCTACGCCTTTGCTCGCAAGGATACTGGAGACCCCATAAGATGATAATATTGATGTTAATAGCACAAATCAGATTATGAAAATCAGTGGGCCTAAGTGAGTTCCTTTTGGTACTCCGGGTGGCGTAGGAAATGTATTGAATAAGCTCGTACCTTATTTAACTAAAGCGGTCCTTCCAATCATGTAAGTAGAAAGCCAAGAAGTGGGAAGTCTCATTTCTCACTTGGAACTCCTCATTTCATACTTTTTACTTCTCTCGATTAGCTTCTTGTTGCTCTCTTTTCTTTTCTTACTACTCATTTCTCGCTTCTTATTCATCACTTCTCAATTTACACACTTAACTTCTTATTTCTTGCTTCTCAATTATCAATATTCACTTCCCACTTTTCACATTCACTATTTTTGGATTCGTTTGGCCTAATGACATTTTCGGCCATATAACATGTTCGTTATCCAACGGCCTTTTGCAGCCAAATGTTCCTTTCTATAAAATGACCAATTAAAGTCATTGACCTATTCGGCCAAACGACACGTTCTTAGCCAACTGGCCCGCTTTGCCAAACGACTTTGTCGGCCAATTGATTTATTTGGCCGAATGGCGTTTTATGGCAAGCAAAAACGACTTTTTCATTCAAAGCGTGTTACGAAGTACGCTATGCGGAGTAGCAACCATTGATATGTACAGTCAGTCTAAGCTGTGCTAAGCTAAGCGTTTTACGAAGCATGCCATGTCGAGGTTGTAGTCAATACCACGTACCACTACCACTACGAAAAAGAACATCTCCGTAACGAATCAAAGATTGCGTAGTAGAATGATGTTATCGAGTCATTCATATCGTCTCTGCTGCTAAGTATCGGAATACAATCCAGTGAATTTAAAACGTCACAACGAGACAAGTCGAAGTCAAAATCTGTTTTTCTACTGCAGACTAGAGATGATGCTCCGTGGGAAACGCGCTGCCCAACTAGTGCGCATACAAAATCGATCGGAGAAGTTTAGTAAGTCCCAATTTCGTAATATACAGTTATTGTCAAAAAGAGAATTGAAAAAGTTAAGTAAATCGCAGCACATCGATCCCATCGATCTCCATAACACTTTTTTTTAGAAAAACTAAGGTAAATTAATGGAAATAATGGAATTTGCCTTCTTTGTAAGACAAAGTTGTACTGAAAGGATATAGAATTAGAGACCCATAGCATCATATACCGATTGACTCAGATAGACGAACCAAGGTTATGTCTGTATGTGTGTGCATGTATGTATGAATACAAATTTTGTGACACACTTTTTGGAACTTAGCATTGGTCGATTCATTCACAACAATTTGCATTCGACGGGCAATCTGGCATCATTGTTTGCTATATGAACAGTTTTCCCGAAAATCATGATTTTTTTTCAAAACTTCAATTTTGTATTTTTTGATTTCTCTAAAATTTTGCAACAGCATTCGTTGCAAATTGCATAATTGATTTTCCAGTTTGACTCTAGCCTAACTTTTGATAAGGGCCTTAGCAAAAACACCTTGAACCCTTGAAACAGCAAAAATTATTTTTACGTTTCAACTCTATGAAAGTACGTAAAATTTCCAATGGAATACGATAACTTTTTTCTAAGTGCTGCCGTTTCTGAGATACGGCGGTTATAAGATGGAGTATACCTTTTTTTATTCCGTTATTTTTGAATGTTTATTCAAATCTCATCACTAAAATAAATTTTACGGAACTGTCCTTTTTTTTGTGATTGGCCATTTAAAAAAAACATTCTTTTGAGAAAAACAAATAAATTGTTTTCCGAAATACAACCTCAGAGTCAACTATCTTGGAAAAGAGTTTTCAACCAAACAAATTTTTAGGGGAAGGGCCATTTGGCCGAAACTCATTCGGCCGAAAGCCATTTGGCCGAATGCCACTAGGCTGAATATACCATTTGGTCGAACAAACCATTAGGCTGAAAGTCGAATGGGTCATTTGGCCGAAAGGGTCGTTTGGCCGAAAGAGTCATTAGGCCGAAAGTCATTTGGCCGAATAAGTCATTTGGCCGAAAAGGGCCGTTTGCCCGAAAGAGTCATTTGGCCGAAAGGGTCATTTGGCCGAAAGGGTCATTTGGATGAAAGGGTCATTAGGCCGAAAGGGTCGTTGGGCCGAAAGGGTCATTTGGTCAAAAAGGTCATTTGGCCGAAAGGGTCGTTTGGACGAAAGGGTCATTTGACCTAAAGGGTCATTTGGCCGAAAGGGTCATTTGGACGAAAGGGTCATTAGGCCGAAAATGTCGTTTGGCCGAAAGGGTCATTTGACCGAAAGGGTCATTTTGCCGAAAGGGTCATATGGCCGAAAGGGTCATTTGGACGAAAGGGTCATTTGGCCGAAAGGGTCGTTTGGCCGAAAGGGTCATTTGGATGAAAGGGTCATTAGGCCGAAAGGGTCGTTGGGCCGAAAGGGTTCATTTAAAAAGTGAGAAATAAGGAATGAGGGGAGAGACGGCTCACTTCTCACTCTTCATTTTTCTCTTCTCACTGTAAAAAGTAAGAAGCGCGAAGTGAGTAGTGTGAAAAGTGAAAAGTAAGTAGAGCGAAGGGGGTAGTGAGAAGTCTCACTACTCATTTCGCGCTTCTCACTTTTTACAGTGAGAAGAGAAAAATGAAGAGTGAGATGTGAGACGTCTCTCTCCTCATTCCTTATTTCTCACTTTTTAAATGAACTATTCGGCTAAATGACCTTTTCGGCCAAATGTCATATTCGGCCAAATGATCTACTCGGCCAAATGATCCTCTCGGCCAAATGACCCTCTCGGCCAAATGACCTTTCGCCCAAATTAAAATTCCGGCTAAATGACCATTTCGGCCAAATGACCCTTTCTTTCGCTAGTTTGAAAATAAAAATAATAAACAAAAAGGCGGGTAATTCCCAAAACGTATATAAATTTATTTCATATAATGACCAACCAAAGCTGTATTATTGAGCAATGTTCTTCTGTTGTTCTTCTGAAATTGGCCAGAAAATCTACCAAGCATAGTGGTGATGATTTATTGAGTAGTGGAGAGGAAGATGTTTGAATGATTGATCTTAGCCTGGAGACAATAAAACCTACATAAGCATCAACTATGACTACAACAATTCCAGAACATTCCAGTACCCCTTAATTTTTTTTTGAATTGTGTCTGTTACGGGAGATTTTCGACGACGAATTTGCGGACACTGGATCCACTCGCACGGACATTGTCGCGGTACCGAGAAACGATCGTGAATACGACGGACCGACTTGCAGGAAGACCACAAAATCTGGCTTTCAGATTGTTGTAGAAACTCGATTAGAGAAACGCGCATTTTAGTGGATGATAGCTCCTATTCAACTGATATGGGTTTTTTGTTTCTTGTTTGTACCTTGTGGGTTTTGGGATTATTCGAGTGGAGTTTAGTGTCTGTATGTGTGTGTTTAATTACAAGTTTCTAGGTAGATAAGAAGGTAGGTAATGTTTATAATATAATTCAGTTTTAATTTGTATAAATTCATTTTATGTTTCTAGGTTCATAACATGCCGGCCACCGTTGAAACCGTCCGTTTCAACCGACTACTGGGTCGGCAGGTGGCGATAATGCTGATCCATCCTTCTCTTCGTTGTCGGAATCGATTGGGAGCACCGCAATCTCCGTGACTGCCCGCTTGTATTCCCCAGCACCCGTTTTAACCACCACAACGCGGACTCGGCCGTCTGACCCGGCTATGGTTTCTACGATGCGTCCGAGAGGCCATTGTAGTGAGGGGTAGTTGTCGAGTTTCAAAAGCACCAGTTGACCCTTTCGAACGTCCGCAGATGGGCGTCTCCACTTGCTACGCTGATGTAGCTGGCTTTCATAGTCCCGAGATCAGCAGCGCCACAGATCTTCAACTGAGCGTTGCATGTCCTGCAAACGGGTGAGGCGATTAGGGGACAGATGAAGCAGGTCTGGATCGGGGATTGAGACTAGAGGCTCCCCAATCAAAAAGTGCCTTGGTGTTAGAGCCATTAGGTCATCTGGGGAATCAGAAAAAGGGACGAGAGGGCGAGAGTTCAGGACAGATTCGATCTGGGCTAAGATCGTGAGAAGTTGATCCATTGAGAAAGCCTTTTGTCCCATGATACGGCGGAAGTGGTACTTAAATGATTTCACTCCGGCCTCCCAAATGCCACCATTCCGCGGACTTGAACTGCTGCTGGAATTCCTTCCGCAGCTTCCGTAACTCGTGATCCGCCCCGACGAATGCGGTTGCGTTATCGCAATGTATCTCGACAACCCGACCGCGACAGGCGATAAAGCGTTTGACGGCGTTGATACACGCAGCGGTCGACAGATCAGCGACAATCTCGAGGTGCACGGCCTTTACCACCAAGCAGACGAATAACGCAACGTACACTTTAACCGACGTACCTCTCCTAATCAGTGGACGAACGAAAAACGGCCCACAATAATCCATCCCAGCGTACGTAAAGGCTCGAGCTGGCTTGAGGCGGACAGATGGTAGAGGTTCCATGAGATGGTTTGCTGGAATAGGATTGCACCGAAAACACGTGACGCATTTGCGTATAACCTTACGAGCCAAGTCTCTACCCCGGAGTGGCCAAAATCGTTGTCGAACTGCGGCGAGTAACAGAGAAGGTCCACCATGGAGAGTCTGGAGATGAATGGACCGAACAATCAGCCAGCTCAACTTGTGATTTGTTGAGAGTAGCATTGGATGACGGGTATCGAATGATGCATCCAAGTTTTTCAGTCGCCAGTCAATACGAAGAAGTCCGAATTCGTCCATGAAAATGAGATGAGATTCTTGACTCTTGAGTGGCGATTTCGATGCTATTCTGCAAGTGGTTTCCGCGGCATTACGGGTGTACTGTTGAACCTCCATTGGAAATTGTTGCTGAGCCAGGCGAACCCGTGATTTTAACGCACATTCCACTTCCTTAGGTACAAGGGCAGTGAGAAAACGCTGATTTTTCGGTAACTTTCAGTTGTTTCGGAATCGGAAACAGTAAGCGACGAATCTTGTTAGCCTTGCTAATTCTGCCAACTCATAGAAAACAGTTGCGTTCTCTTCGACTGAATTTAGGGAAACCAAAGGGCGCTTCTCTTCTTGTAATTCTGACTTGGTGCGGCATCGAAGCCGCAAATTTGGGCCAAAATTCGACGGGGGAGGTGAGGTACGCTGGACCATGCCACCACAACTTGCCGTGAAGGATCTGGCTGGCAAGCATTCCTCGGAAGATGCGGTCGGCAGGGTTCAGGTCGGTCGGCACGTGCATCCGTTGCGATTCTTTCGATAGGCGCCGAACCTCTGCGATGCGGTTTGAGACAAATACTTTCCATGTATTCGATCTGGATTTGATCCAGTGTAGTGCGACAGTTGAGTCGGTCCAAAACATCACTGGCACTGCAAAGTTGAGGTTGCTTGTGAGGCTGTGGACCAGTTGACTCCCGAGGAGAGCTGCGCAAAGTTCCAAGCGTGGAATAGATAACCCTCGAAGAGGTGCTACTCGAGATTTTGACGTGAGTAGATGGGAATGTAGTTGACCTAACTCATCTGGTGACACCGTGTAGATGCAGCAACCGTATCCCTTTTGTGAGGCATCGCAGAAACAATGGATCATGCATTTTCGTTCAGTGTTCCACAGAACCCTTCTGGGAACTTGCAGAGCTTGGAGTTGCCTTATTTCAGTTCGGTATTTCTTCCACCAAGTTGCTGCTCTTCCGCAATCTCAGAATCCCTCGACAAGTTAGCTGCTCAGAGGTGTTGGATAAACATTTTTGCGTTCACGATCACTGGTCCGAGGAGTCCCAGTGGATCAAAGAGTTGAGACATCTCGGACACTACTATCCGTTTGGTTACGACATTTAGTTCAGGAAGTGCTGGGACCTTGAACTTGAACACGTCCTTTTGGGGGAACCACAGCAGACCCAGTGTTTTGATTGCTTGCGAACGATCGAGCTCTAATTCTGCAGATGTTTGATGAAAAAAATGTTTTTAAGAAATACAAAACCGACAAGTTTTATTGAATAATTGACTAACTCAAAGAACCTTTCAGGAAAACTCCCTACAATACCATCCACAAAGTACGTCACGCTTTTGGGAGAGAAGGGGTTTTATAAAGCTCGACGACCCGTACAAAAATTTTAAAACATTTATACAAAAAGCGGGACGAAGGAAGGGGGAGGCGGGTTAATTATGTTTTGTTGTATGACGTACTTCATGGATCTACCCTATTAGGACTTTATAGTTTAATAACTATTGGCTCTATTATGCAAGGTCTAAACATAATACAAGTTTATATAATGTATCGAATGTCAAAAGGTTAAAAAATCCACCTGGCGTGTACTCGACTATTGGTTCAAGGATAACCTAAGCTTCCTTTACATCGTATTTTTGTGATCCACTGTGATATATTGAATAAAAGCATTCTGCTATAACATATATACAAAAATGTTATGGTTGAAACATTCTTTCCCGAGGTAATTGACTCTGAGGTTACACTTCGGAAAACAATTTCTTTGTATTTTTCTAAAGAAAGTTTTTTTTTCACATCCTTATACTATGAGAATAGCCAACCACTACTCCATTACTAGCATTTGGCAAAAAAATATACATTTAGCCGTCAAATAAAGTTTGAATTTAAAATTAAAAGATTGGAAAACATTCAAAAACGACTAAGTATAAAAAGAAATCGGGTCGATCGATCCCTTGAAAAAGGCCCTAAATGGACCGAAACGTCGGGAAAAGATTAAAACATAGTTTTCAATTCCCTCCAAGACTGCGAAGCCAAATATTTCCCAAATAAGCTCAATACTACAGTCGAGCGAAAAAGAAAATTAGGTACTAATAAAATTGAGGGGATCAAACGCAAAGGGGTGTAAGTAACAAAAAGTTAGTTTTGAGAAAAATGGGTGCAAAGTTTTTCAATATTTTTTCGTTTCATACAAATTGTATAGAAATTCAAAAAAATACTAATTTTCTGTGAATTTTTACATTTTTTATAAACAATGTACAAACTATATCAGCATATTGCCGCAAAGCTTTTTAAACAAAGCTTTTTTTGCTGTAGTCAACTCAATTTTGATCAAAATGTCACTTACACCCCTCTGCTTCTAACCCCCTTAATTAATACGTTAGTGGGGAAAAAAGTTTTTAGTAAAACGATAATAATTTTAACAATTGATTAGGCTAAATAAAATAGTTTATAAACTACAGAGAAAGAGTGTCGCATTGATTCCCTTTGATGGTCGAAAAAGATTTTCGCATCGCTGTCAGAAACATGTTGGGGTTGGGTTACCGAAATATAAAATTGTATGGTTTTTTTTTCTAGTTCTTATCTCAGTCAGCAAAAGATGTTCCGGACAGCGACGAAAGCGACAATCTTTCTCTGTAGCTTATAACCTCTTTTGGCAAACTGCACAAGTTTGAAGCAATGACTGAAACAATATATATTTTCTAGAGCTTTTACCGACAAATGCAAAACCGAGATCTCATGACATATATGTTTTGCGGAGGTTTTTGTTAAAGTGACGTTTTGTTTGCTGAAACTCAGCAAATAGTTGAATGAAAATCAGCCAGCTAACGTTACTTTTTGTCGGAATATCAGTTCAGTTCGTTATTGTCCTGAATGGACAGTGATGCGGATTTTGCCAGTTTTCTAATGGAAACGAAATTGTCGTAATTTAATTTTAAATAACCAAAAGATGTGTATTGCTCTTAAGGCGAAGAATTTGTGGAATTGCTGAATTAAACCTATTGTTAAGTATATCTCTTCAAGCGTTTACTCCTGAAATCCAGCAAGAAATTTCCCTAAGTTCTTTCGGAAATTCCCCCAAAAGATTTTGAGAAATTCATCCCAAATCTCATCCATCAGTTCTCCCAAAAGTTTCTTCATCCTCCCAGAAATGATTTTTTCTTGAACTTCTGTAGGGATTCTTTCACAATTCCTCTAGAATCTCCATCGGAAATTTACTTCGGAATGTGTCCATAAATTTCCGCCGCAGTTTTACTATAAACTCCACAGGAACTTTCTTCGAAATCTCCTGGAAATTTCCCCAGAGATATTCTACAAAAAAAGCCTCAGGTTATTTTGAAGCAATTACCCCGAAAATGTATCCAAAAAAATCTCAAACGATTGAAATTATTCAAGTCAGGAGACTTGGTTGATCACTTCAATGTTTCACAAAATGTTTGAAGAAAATTAATGGATACTGGATTGAACCTGTGGAGCACTATGACATTCCTTATAAAATATGTGAGCCATCACGTATGGATTGAGAAGTCCGAGGTCTGTTCGAAACTGTTCCATAAAATTCTTTATGCCATATGGCTCAAAAATTGGAACGTAAACGGGAGTAGAAATTTTTAGCGCTGGGATAGCGATTTCAGTGGCGATGGGAAACTATCCAACACTGTGGAGACCAACCAAGTGGAGATTTTTGCTGTTATGAAATGTGCTATACTGTGTTTCGGTTAACTAAAAGGCAGATGAGCTTGCGAAACAAGGTTCAAACACGCCGTTTATTGGCCCAGAACTTTTTTTTGGTATATTATACTGTACCATAAAAATGGAATTGAATTCTTGGGAAGCACAAAGGTTGATGACCAGCTGGTTGGTTGCGTTGCGTTGCGTTGCGTTGTAACGGAGTATTTCGTAGATTGCATACTGATAGTTGTCATGTATATTCTTTACCTTTCTTACCCCAATTGCTTATGGATTTCCATTTGGGATTCAATGGAAATCCAATTGGGGGTCCAAAATGATAAAACATGAAAGCTATCATTGCCGGCCACGCCCATCTTCTCCGTTACTAGGAAAGGAAGGAAATGATGATATGACATCTACTTAACGAGAGGCCAGCGACTCACCGACGCCCTCATAGATGTCAAGGAATTGGATGGTGGGTAGGGTATGTGGTTTAGGAGTATCATTATAAGCAAATGATAGAAAATTTGTGGAAATACGTTGGGAGTGACATTGCTAAGAAATGTATGTCACTCCATTATCCTTGCCGATGATTTTCCTCGGATGGGGCGAAGGTATTAGCCTTGCCCTGGCTAATAGCCTAGGTTTAAGCGCCTTTGTTCGCTCTCTGAAACGAAAAAAGAGCAAAAAGAAATTAAATTTCCCTTCCCCCCTGATATGATAATGATTTTGCACAACAAATGAATTCTAAGTGGATGAATAAATGATCAAATGGCTGCAAACAAGCCTCTATTGTCGTAGCAGAAGCAAACCCGCTTCAATACGACAGGCAGAAGCACATGTTTGTGATTCAAACGCGATCGACTGTTGTTCAATTTCGATACACATAGTTGGGTAGAGAGAAAAGATGTGAAGTATTGCTAAAGTAGGATTCGACTTGACTTGACTTGGGAATTGACTCATATGCCACCGTTATTAGCTGGTTATAGGACAGCTTTCTCGCAAGGGCAGCCGTTGTATAATTGGTAATACCACTCAAAACTGCCACGTCTGAGGACCAAAATCTCGACCTCCAGCGACCAGACTAAGCACACATTCGGCATCCCGGCCCCGAACGATCCAAACCCTCAATCAATGGTGGTTCCCTGCATGCACGCTCACTGAAAAGGCACGTCTCAGTTGGAAACAACTACAAAACCACCACCTTTATATGGCGCTCCATACAATATACTCCATATACCTCCAACCGAAACGCGCCCCCTGAGTAAAGATGCATACAAAAACCATCATCAACTGGAAACCTAAGTCATCCTAGGGTCGGACGTCCCCAATCCAATCGCTAGAAATCGACATCCCGGTCCCCAAACATGACCATCCTGTATGAAAAACAGCGAATGCCCCACATTAACTTCCAGGGGTGATATTGAACATTAAATAATGAATGTAATTCATCAAACTTACTTCATAACAAATTATTCAATTAAATAAATAATAAAGAATATCTCAAAGCAGTTTAAAATTTATCCTACTTAGTTGATGGTGAATAATTCAATTGGATCGATAAAGGAAATTTTTAGCTTAAAATTGAATCAATTTTCTGTAATATGAAAGAAAAAAAAAGAGAAAAAAAAAATTAGGCTCGATATTCTTCGTGAAACCTACAGACGAAAGCATATTATTCACTGTTTATGTTTAATATGCAAATGCTAATGATTATGTGTGCATAAACACTAGCAGATTAACATTAGAAATGAAAGGAAACTCTCACTCTCAAATCATGTTGAAATGTATTTGTTCAACCAGTTCCGCTGAAATAATATATATCAATATATTTAATAAATATATCAAGCTCTATGCGGAGACAAAGTGCATGTCGCAACCTCTTCATACAAAGGTGAAAAGCTGATGGTTGCATTTTATCACTTTAAAATGCAAATTTTACATTGCTCAACGAGATTACACGTTTTGTAGGGAGTGTTTTTCGCGTAAAAACATAGCTAAAAAATATTTAACTTTGCCATACTTTACCAAAATGAAATGTTATCCTCCAATCGGGTGACGATCTCTGCGTTAAATTGTATACGCTACTCAAAAACGACACTGACCTATCTTACCCCTTGACCGAGGGTAAAGCAAATAATATTTTTGTAACAAGAACATTTAATAAAAATAATGCAGAAACCCTTCAAAACAATAACTGTCATCATTGTTGTTGGTTAATTTGATCAATAAAAGAAGTGATAAAATATGTACAAAAAGACAGCTTGATGTTATCGTAGTGATGATAAGTTTGTAAAAACGCAATTACTTTTGCTTACCTTTTTCGTAATATGCAATTTTGCGTTCCATACATACCAGATCCAGTAGAATTATATCTGGAAACCAACCTACTAGCTATCTGCGAAAAGCACCACCCGTCGTCGACAGTTCCGAGAGAAAACGGCGACGGCGACTGGTTTTCGGGCTGCATTTGACACGTGTCGGAGTAATTTTGATGCCTTCGTTTCTTAAAAATAGTTTCAATCCTTTTCGTCCTACCTCCAAACGATTTCAATTTATCCAGCTCGACCGTTATTCTTGTCAGAGTTGTTCTCTTCAGATAAGCACTCGCCTTGATCTCCGATGCGCAAGCATTCAGTTTATTATCAGAAATCTTGAAACGTACAGCGAAGATCTGGAGAGTTTTTGTTTGGCTGCTGTAGATCGACAAACGATCGTCAATTTCAATGTGCCGGAAACTCCAAATAGGCCTATTAAAAAAAAAAATCACTTCCACGAGGAAAAAAAATGACGGACGGAAATTGTTCGTGTCCGTTCACACCGCGCGACTACTTCGATTTCCAAAGGTTGATGACCAGCTGGTTGATCGCCAAAAAGTGTGTTCAATCAAAGAGATTAATTATTCGTTTCATTAACCAGAAAACTCTTGGAGCTCAATAAGAGAGCTTTGCACTTTCACTGGCCTACACACTCAAAATGATATGTGTCGTTTCTGTCACATGGACCGTGAAACTCCGGAACATCTACCTTACAGTTGTTGTGCATTGTACAAAAGCAGATCTAAATTTCTGTACAGGAGCTTTATGCAACCAAGAGAAATTTTGACCTGGAAAGTGAGTGAGTTTTATTAATTCAATTTTTCTGGGCTGGGAAATAACGCGTCTTAGGTTGTTCACTTGACAAATTGTGATCAACCTATACTGCCTTTAATTGCGTATTATTCCCATATGGAAAAACATCAAATGGAAAAAAATGAGGAACAAACATCAAGCCTACTTGTCCCATCTTAAAAATGGCCGCATATGAGTCCCATTATCAAAGAAAAAATTCATTTTAGCACTCATTTGGGTGTCATAATGAAAACTCAACCTCATAACAGAAGCTGAATTAGCTTAGGTAAGTGCTCAAATAGTATATTCTCTGCGCTCCATAATAAATCAATAGTTTGATGGACATGACATCAACATTTTTCAAAGGCAAGTTCATCCATTGCTTCATGACTTGTTGAGCTATGCAATGTGGCACGATAAAATGGAATTTGATTGTTCTCTGCAGCAACACAATTTATTGGTAAGAGCGATCAATTAAACTGTACAGTTTTGGTACAGATGTATCATATAAAAGAACATTTTTTGTCATTGCAAAAAATAGCGTATGCAAGAACTCGATTTTTTCAGCACTCGTAGTAATTATCCGTACAACTGGTGCGAAAAAAATCATCTTTTTGCAACAAGTTTCACAAACTACAATTTTCGGTTCGTCAGTTCGCTGTTTTTGGAAGGATAGGTATTAAACTTATTTAATTTAGTACAGCTCTTCTGGTAGGTATTCCAAACCCTAGTTGTGCCTTGCAACAATACTTTCATGGTCATTTCTCATTTCTCAAAGATATTTAAAATTTAGCCGCGTACAAATAGCTCGTGCTATCAAAGCATTCACCATCACCAGCCAGAATCCATCAATTGGCTGTCAAACTTTAAAAAAATCAAAGTAGCCTTTTTTCTGGAGGTATATTTTTCTTATCCGACTGCTGCTCGAACAATTTATCAATGGTATGGTTGCTTGCAGCGTGGCCTTTGAGCGGCGTTGGTTTATTTTTCTTTCTTTCTGGTATGGACTGGTGGATTAATGCTGATAAGATATTCTGCCACGCCAAAACGTGGAAAACCTCAGTTTATGCCATCTTCCTCTCTATTACATTTACAATTTTATTAAGTGTTCAAATTGAAAAAACAAGTTTGATAGCTTTATATTATTATGAGGTTTTCGCATCGTTAATATACAGTTGTCCCATACGCAAAACTCCAAAGCCTTATTTTTATGCTAATGCTTATTTCATATTTCCTTATCAATACTATTTGTTCATAAACTGTGCAAAAATATCAAAAAACTAAATACTTATATATCAATGAAAAATGGAGCCCCGTTCAAAGGCCACGAGGCTGCGAGCAACCATGCCATTGATAAATTGTTCGAGCAGCTGGGTGAAAAAGCGTAGGCGGCAACCATCATCGGCTGTTGTCTCCGTGGAACAAACTTCGTTACGATTCCAAATCCAAAGTCGGCGAGAGTGCCCCTGAAACGACGACGTCAACTAGGTTGGGTGGTGGTTCGCCCACGCCCTGTACCCTTCGATGATAAGGCAACCAGCCTGCCTGACTGCCTGCCGGGCTGTCTTCGGCAGCACGAAAAAGACCAATCTCATGGTGGCACTATTATGTTGGTTTCCACGGCACCTAAGTGAGCAGGAGCGAGCCGAAATGATTAAGGGCTGTGCCGCACCGAACCGACAACGAGGTGTAATACGAGGACGGAGCTGACGGAGGTGCGGTGGCAAACAAGTCAATTACGTCATTATATGCATTGAACTAACCCACATTAATTTCCCTGCCATCGGCTTTTCTTGATCCGGTTTTGACACATGCTTTCTCTCCGGGCGAAAATGAATGACAAAGGGGATTTTCGTACATGTGCGATAATTGTATCAAGGTTGGGGAATGGTATTTGACGTTAGCGCTAGTAGTGGTGGAATTTACTTACGAAATCGGAATTTTATCCATTAGCATTGCATGGAAACCAAGAATTATACGCTGGGTTAGCGGATGAAGACGAAAAAAATGTCAATACTAAGATCCGACGCTCATAGAGATCTCATACAGTTTGGCATGTCATATAGAAATTCATATTATAGTTGCACAGATCAATAAATATAATTGGATACTCATGACTGTGTTGTCATGTTGCGGGGGTAGGGAAAGCTTTACATTATCACATTATGAAACTTTGATAAAGAACGTTTCATTGGTTTTACTGCAGTTCTGCAGTACTGCATTATTTAAAATATATCTTTGGCGACTTCAATAAAAGTGCCATAAAACCGCACTGTTGTTGACCTCGTCATAGAAAGGAATGTGCTTTTGTGATGGATTTGAATCAGGAGTTACTACTAAAAGAATTCCGTTACTTCAGCAGTAAACAACCTTGCCGTCTAGGAGCATTCCGAGAATGCTCTCCAGTAATGCGACGAATTAATTTCTGCCTTCTCTCGTTCCAGGGTCAATGTTCAGCCGGTACACTGCCTGTGGCCTGGATAGACGAAGGTCCTGGTCCACCACGGTGTCCACCGCCATGCTCGGCTAAGTCTAATAATAAAAATAGTAATAATAAGGCAACCCATATTGATAATACTAAATATAGCATGGAGAACCGGTTAAATGATAAACAACAGTGCCTTGACTATTTGGGCGACAATGAAGAGAGTCCAGCACAAATTTGTAAAAAATCGCCGTCAGATATTGCGACCAAGTTGAAAACGTTACGTTTAAGACATTGTTGTGAACGTACTGTTGGGAGCGCGCTGCACAACGACGCGCACGCCCGAGTGTTGAGCGGTGGTTCAGACTGTGTTAGGAAGCTGAGTGACCTGCTGGAGACGGACGCGCTGGCCGCCAGGATCACGTGCGAGTTCACCGAGGTGCTGGTGCGGTACGACTGCGGACAGCCGTACTCGATTATCCACCATTGCGAGGACTGCAAGGTAAGTCTGGATTAGAATTGTGAGAGTTTATGTCACGATAACGGCACGATAGCTTTGACTGAATTATTCTATTTAATGCGGGTTGTGTTCTTGACTTGTCAGTCTTATTATTGAATCGAAAAAACTACAATGTCTTCTACAATGGGACCTTCCTCAGGGATAAAGAATTAATCGCTTCTGTTCTTATACTTTTAGTCTGTCATGTTGTCTGCATCAGTCGTAAATTTGGTAATCAGTATTATACACACACATAAAATATATTATGCTTTAAAATGTATTTTCATGCACATATTTGTAGCATGTAAATGAACGCAATATTCAATCAACTTTTAAATCGAAATAAATTTAAACTGTTCTGCTTGTAAAACTCAGTCAAAATCATTTGAATAATGAATGTTAATTTGTTTATTTAAATAAGCTGCAAATTTACACGTTGTTGACCCAACTACTTCCTGTGTAGTCTGTTTTACAAAATTTGTTAAAGTGAACAGGCTAGAGACTGTAATACTGATTCTCAAATGTATGACCGATACAGACAACACTACAAGCTTAATTTATTTTTTCTAAATATCTCATCAATTTCATGATTTTTCAGCAAACACATAATGCCTGAATGGTTGTATACTTTTGTCTAAATATACAATTTGGGGCAATAAAGTGGAATATTCTCAAAATTTCACATTTCATTTGACGTGATGCCATTTAACCACAGATAAACAGACGCAACAATCACAAAAACAGTTTAGTATGACAATGTAATCAGATTTTATTAAAACTTTGTTAAGGTGATTATACAACAAGGCCAATGTTTTTACAAGAGTACTAGTAGAGTGAACCATTACGCACAAAGTGTCGATACAATTTTATAGTCATTTGCTTACTTCTGTTCGACAATTGACTTATGTTTCAGCACTGTATTGAAAGTTATTTGTCTGATATGAGAAACTGAAATTGAGATTGAAAATAACAGTGGTGAATTTCGATTTCGGTCAGTTATCCCCGGAAAAAAGGCCATTTACAAATTTAAGCCAAAACAGGTTGTGTGACACGTCTAACTCCATGATTTCACAAAGCAATGATGAGGATGATATTTCAGGGTCCCTGGGCCATTCGTCATTCGGGTTCAATCCGCAGGACCTCCCGAATGTCTATTTCCTAAATTGAATCAGGATAGGTCGTGTGGCACCTCAAACTACATGATTTCACAAACCAATTCTGGAAATTATATTTAAGGTCTCATAGACAACTTGGGCTCAATCCGGTCACATCGGCCACATTTCGAAGCATTTGTGGAATGGCCATTTTCTAAATTGAGTCAAGGTACGACGTGTGACACTTCAAACTTCATTATTCCACAATACAACGATGGGATTTATGTTTTCAGCGTTCCTGGGCCACTAGGGTTCAATCTGTAGTACCTATCATACCCACATTTGTTGGAGAATATCCTCAGTTATGGCCTTGAGGGATATATGATACGATTTGTGATGAATTGGATTTGCTAAACGAAAACTTGTTTTTGAGTGGCATTTAGTGAATTTTAGTAAAACCCCGAACAGTTCTTCTATGCACATATACCATATACATTATACGTATTTAGTTTTCTACTAAAAACCTTTCAGACTTTAAACTAAAAATTTCTATTTTAGGTATACTTAGGTGTACTGGCGTCCATATACAGATGTGCTCGACTTGCGGTTAGTGGCAGTATAATAGCATTCAAATCTATCGCGCATCTGCTAGAACACTTCTATTTATTCCTCTTCTTTTCGACCGGATTATAAACAGATTCTCGTTAAAAATGACGTAAGAACCATGAGGTGTGGCGAACTTTAATGTGCCTACCGTTTTGTTTCAAATCTTGAACAAACTCGAATATTCGTTATATACCAATCGACTCAGCTCGACGAATTCAGGTGATATCTGTTTGTGTGTATGTATGTATGTGTGTGTATGTGTGTATGTGTACAAAATTTTGTAGACACACTTTTTGGAACTTAGCATTGGCCGAATTACTCGCAACAGGTTCCATTCGACTGACAATCCTGCCCCATTGTTTGCTATTGAAAATTGGCTAAATTGGACTATGAGATCAGAAGTTAGGGCCAAAATACTATTTTTTATGCGCAAAACACGTTAAAAACACTCACTCATATTTTTTAGTTTTTTTTGCACGAGAAAGGCACCAACATCGCTAGGTGGATTAATCGGGGTTTTTTCACTTGGCATCAGTAGAGACTTTAAATCCAAATATTATTTATACTGCATAACATTCATCATATTTTGTAAATGAATTAGGTACGAACAATAAAAAGTAAATAAATGATCTTAACTTGGCAAAAATTTTTTTTTATTTTTTCGCTGAATTAGTTTTTGAAAAATTATTGTTAAAACGGAGTTTACTCAAATTTACTGAGAGCGCATCAGTTATATCAATGTTTTGCGCTATATGACACAAAACATATGATTCGGGCCCAAAAAAATATGCACCATACATCAACTCTGCTTCAATTATTTTTATCGATGATTAGTTTTTTTTTTAGGCATATTTGATTATGGCATTTTATGGTTTCATATAAAATAAATTGTAATTGGTTTTGTTGAGACTGGACGTGTTTCATTATTTCATGTGATTATTTGAATAAAGCTAGATCCAGAGAATTCCACAGTTATCGAGATTAAGTAGCTTATAGAAAAGGTGCTGATTACATAGTTGGAAGAGTACCATGATGGCATCAAAATGGAACGGTTCAATCCCACACTTCCCCTACCCCTCTCCAAACGAATGCATTCAATAGAATCGAAGAAAAGTTTAATATTCAAATTACTAACCTGTGCATCGCTTATTGAATTATGTACTCCCCGTGATAATGAACATATTTTCAAGGAGTCCTACGTACTTCAGCTCGCATTATTGCATAAATCAGCACTTTCACGCCAATTTAATAACCCTTCGCGATATGGCGCATTCATCACTGCACTTCACTTCCTCTCAAAGGGCTTTTAAAAAACAAATTTTCACACACTTATCCGCATAGGAGTAGCCAGAACTACTGATCGGATCACTTCTTGTAATCAGCCACTTGTTTGATGCAAAAATTCATTATAAACTGCTATTTTTGCCCGAAGAAACCATTGGAAAAAAACTGATCGCGGAGTGAATGTAAACACCTGCACCGGTAGAAGCAAACGAATAATTAGGATGGTTCGAAAAATTGATTTTGCTCCGTTACACTCTGTCGATTATGTTTCATGTTTTAGGTGTTGTCCGATGGTTTGTGTTGGTTTGAATATGGGCTTACCCAGCCCCCTGAAACGGCTGTCATCTGCATACAATATGATTGAAGCCGAAAACTTGGTGCTAAACTTGGTGCTAGCTGTCAAGCTGCGGCTTTAAGCACGGAACACAGTGACCCATGCGACAATATCGCTCGAGGAGAGATTTAATTCGAATAAAAAATAAAGAAACAGTTTTTTTTAAGCGCACCATCTAAAATATGTTTCATAAATGTATTGCAATAATCTCTATAGCTGATTCGTTGATTTCAGATACACATGTTTCATTCTAGCGCAAAAGTTATCTGGACTGTATTTGTCACAATAACAAATTCCAAATTATTAATAATAACAAATTTGTCAAGTCTGCCTGATATCCATGTCGATATCTTAACGGTTTGATAGATGTCTGAAAGAATTTGGCAAATGTTTGGCATTGTGATAAAGAGTGGGCCTTTAATTTATAATGCATCGTTCTGTTAAAAAACCAAATTTTTGCAAGTAGAAAAAATAAGACTGTATACCAACTGATTGATCAGCAGTGATTTATTTTTCCTCCAAATTTAAAAACACTATTCTCGTTGGAATCTGAAGCAAAATAAAAAAAAACGCTGGTATCTCCAGCAGTTTTCTGTTCATGTTTGAATTTTATTTAAATAAATAAAATAATTATTTATTTTGCTGCTCAGAAATGCGGCGTAATTGCAAAGTGCATTGATCAAAATTCCGTTGTTTAAATAACGCGTTTAATCGCCAAAACATACAAAATTTGAATCTCGTGATTCAATCTGCAGAAAATAGAACAAAGCAGTGCAACAGTTTTGAGCTTTTAAATCTGAACTTAAATTAATCTGAGGGAGAATGCATGTTTCAGATTCATATTTAAATTAAATGTAGCAGAACAATTTGAATCACTACTAATCTGATTTTATTCTTAGGTTAGTTAGGATTCTTAAGATTTACTCATAATCGACAAAAGTTCACGTTCATAATCGACATTTGCGACATGAGCAGTATGGTTAGGTTTCGCTCAGCTATAAGAACTTTTTTCCGGTGCATGATCAAATTTTCATGCACAAATGTCATTGTCTTCAACGACGAAACGAAAAGTTTCAATGCAATAAGCAATAGATTAATTTAAGGTTAAAAGACTATTATTCTTCCATTTACTTCCACTATTAACTTTTTTATGTATCAACAAGCAGAATTAATCAGATTAATTTATCTTAGTTTCGACGTCCACATTATAGTGAGTTCAAGTTTGTAACCAAAGAGCTAATGCGTCAAGATCAAATAGATGAATTGAGTTCGTCAACTCTGAAAAGTAGGTGTGCTGTCTCATATCTCATAGAGGCAGTTCAATAATTATCGAATAACCCTGCTTGCAGAGCAAGATTACTTTTGATAGATTTACGTTTCAATGGTTTTGGAAGGTGCACCAGCTTTTTTAAGACTGGGTATTTTTTAAATCTTCGAACTGGCGCTTTCAAGTTTAGGGTATGCAACATTTTTGAACCCCTAGAGGAAGTGCTACCTAATATCCGCTTATATCTTTCAAATGAGACGTGTGATACAAGCTAAAATCACATAATTTCATAGATGAAAGTCTTATTTATGAAAAGGAAGTTTGCAATGGGCATCGGAT